>NW_015400492.1:0-3839 GCF_001527695.2 Protobothrops mucrosquamatus
ATAAATTACCTCTATTCTCCAAGTACCTCTACTTTCTTCCTTAGGTGCTATTATTATTACTATCATTATGCATTTCATTATATAATGTTTTACCTTTTTATCGCAAAAGAGAATGTAAGTCAATCAGAGAACAGTTGGATCAGAGCAGTATATAAGCCGCAGTAAATAAAATCAAATACATAACAAAAGACAAATATTACAAGCAATAAATAAAAGTAGAATCAATAATAGCCTAAAGCATAGAAAATTAAGCTTTAGGCTTAAAATGTTTTTTTTTTAAAAAAAATAAATAAATCCAGGGAATATTATGATACCTGCTTGAAAAGATAAAGGTGAATTTCTCTGGAAGGAGCATTCTGCAAATGAATTATCACAAGAGAAAATGTTCTGTCTTTGGTTGACAGATACATCATTCCCACTAACAGAGCTGTATCACAATCTTGATATTCATAAAAGCTTCAGCAATAATACATCTTGATCCTCTTCTAGATGCCTCAAAATTCTTTAGATTATACTGTAAAACTAAAATACCTATCTCTGGGAAGTGTGTGTTGAGAAGTTTTTTTTCTTTAAGCCTTTTTTTAAAATAGAAATGATGGGTCTTAAGGTATTTGTGAAGACAGTAGGAAGTGTTAGAGTTAGTCTAATGACGGTTTTAAAAAATGCTCAGGGCTTACCAAATCAGCCATGCTGGGGAGAAAAAAAATGAAGCGATGGAATTATTCTACATGTAGGTGCACAAAAATTGATTAACATACACCCAGCATAAGCAGACATCACTGTAATGAAATCATAAGGAATCATTTTAGTGGCTTGCACAGGGGAAATCAGAATATTGGATGTCACACTTTTTCAGGGATGAAAAAGAGGATTTACCAAACGGTAATTGCTATGTGCTTGTGGAATTACACAATTGGTTGCAATCAATATCATCATAGTTTAAAATGGGAGAAACATCATGACAGAACTTGTTGGGTTTTTTTTCCCTAATGTGATTTACATATTTAAGTAGGATGTGTTGACAAAATGTATATTCCTTTATTTTTTGTACCATAAAGGAAAGATGATAAAAACCCTAAGACAGATACTTTTCTGTCAATACTCAATTGCTCAATACACATTAACTTCCACAATTATTGGGGAGAGAGGGGTGGGGGGAGCTAATTAATATATCCAAATGCAAAATGTTCAGGAAAAGAATTTTTAATCAGTAAAAAATGATCCGTAGAAATCCACAGGGCAAGTGTGAAAGGATATTTTGGGGTCCCTTATTGCCAGCACAAAACTCTATGGTATTTGTTCAGCCTCAGCTTTTGAGCTATTAGTATTGACTGACTAAAAAGGATGATCTGTTGTAGATAATTTAAAGCTGATTAACTTTAATTGTGTTACTGAGAAAGGATGGGCAATACATACAAAGAAATCGTGGTAAAGAGCTCATAAGTCAGATTTCATAATTGGATTTTTATTTCTCAATTTATATTGATACTTCTACATGAGATAAAATTATGTATACATTGTTTAAGTTATTAAAAAATAGTTCCAGTCCTCTCCTCTCCCCTCCATTTGTCAAAGTCAATCAGCTCTACATCTCTGCTCTACTATTGGGTATGTTTTGTTTAATGATAAGAAGGAATAGGAGTGACATGATAGCAGTGTCCCAAAATCTAAGGGGTTGCCATAAAGAAGAGGGGGGGGGGTCAACCTGTTCTCTAAAGATTGTGAAGGGAGGTCAAGAAGCAATGGATAGAAACTAATCAAGGAGAGAACTAGCCTAGAACTAAAGAGAAATTTCCTGACAGTGAGAACAATTAATCAGTGTTCTCTGGACTTGCTTCCAGAAGTTGTAGGTGCTCCAACACTGGAAGTTTTAAAGAAGAGATTGGACAAGCATTTGTCCAAAATGGTATAGGGTTTCCTGCTTGAGCAGGGGGTTGGACTAGAAGACCTACAAGGTCCCTTCCAACTCAGTTATTCTGATATTCTGGTATTCTCAGTTTGTATTCTCTCTTTGGATTCTCGAGATGAGCCCATCTTTGCCAGCTATCTTTTGTGGATTCTATTTTAAATACAATATCCAGAGCAAGGTTTTGTTTGTTTGTTTGCTTGTTTAACAGCAGGCACACCCTGAGACCTTGTGATACTCATAATAGTTCAAACGGATTTCCACCATTCTGCAATATAACTCAACCCATAATAAATGGTCTGACTTAACACATTACAGAGGGAATGATAAACTGAAAGCAAATATCCCTCTAGTTTACGATTCTTGCAAAGCACTCATCAAATGAAAACAATCTGAATTTCATTCAGGTTTAAACGGTCAACCTGGAACATTCAGAAATTGTTTGTCTTGTTACAGTGTTGATTTTTGTTCATCCAGAGTTTTCATGCTTTGCATTGAAAAGATGCCTGGTACATAAACGTGTACATGTACATGTTTATGTATATGTATAGCGCTTCTGTTAAACTTTAAACTGTTAGACTTTTTGAACTTGAGTGCTCTGCTTTTCCTCTGCTGCATTAATGAGTAGTGTAAGAGGAAGAACTTTGACATTTGAGGAGGAGAGAGAACATGCAACTCCTGAAGTGCTAATTAAAATGTTGTGAAACAATATTATCCTCTTTAGTTTTACATTGTTAGTTCTAATGCAGATTCCTTTTAACAAGCTTCCTAATCAGAATGCACTGGGCCTCTCATTATTTCTCTTGATTCAGGGAAGATGGTCCTTTTGTAATCCTCTTGAAAATGCAAAATAAAACAACTCAGAAATATAAAACAAAATTTCTTTCGTGAACATTTCATTAGTACTGTAGAAACAACACACAGTCCTCATTTTAAGGCTTTCTGTAGCAAAGAAGAGTGTGTTTATAGCTTAACCTAGATAAAATACATTGGGTTGGTGAACTAAGGGAACAGAAGTGTAGAGACTTTGAAGCAGACTTAACTATGTGTTATGACCCAAACCCATGATTTATGAAGAAGTAATTAATGTGAATATAGAGTAAGAGGAAAAACCTCTCTCCACGTAACCGGTCCTTGGTGCCCAAAAGGTTGACGACCTCTGATCTAGAGAGTGAAGCTTTCTTTCTTTTATAGAGTGCAAACTTAATATAATCCCGCAAAATTAGTTTGGAAATCATAAATTTATCATTTGGAAGGGTTCTGTTAGGAAGGCTTTGTACAGGCAAGAATCCAAATTAAAGCATCTCTACCTGTCAGCTGTCCAACCTCTTCATCCACGAAGACAACCTTGCTGCTTCCTTTTTCATTGGTTGTTCTGTTGAATTCTTTCTGATGTTTAACTGAAACCTTCCTTTCTCTAACTTAGGACCATAATTCCATGTTCTTGTGCTTTGGGAGAAAGAGAGCAGGTGATGGTCAGGGTTTTGATGAGTAGGATTATTTATAGCTATGAACAAAAGGACTTTTCGGCTTCTTTTTCATTCTTATATATTTTTCAGAAGCAGAGTTAACTCTGTGCCTGTGTTCACACAAAACTAGGATTTTTATTATTATTATTATTATTATTATTATTATTATTATTATTATTATTATTATTATTATTATTATTATTATTCTGTGCTTGATGAATTTAATTTAATAATTTAATTTAATAATTTAATTTATATACCGCCTTTCTCCCGTAGGACTCAGGGCGGTGCACAGCATATTAAAACAGATACAAACAAAATACATCAAAAAACAAAAAAACCCCATAAAACCAAATTAAAAGCCAAATATTGGAAGCTGTGTGTCAATTAAAATTTTCTTAAAATCATCCCTACCTAAAATCCTCCCTAGGTCAGGCCCGCTTGCTGGAAAAGCCATGTCTTGA
>NW_015400492.1:4264-6174 GCF_001527695.2 Protobothrops mucrosquamatus
ATATTAAAACAGATACAAACAAAATACATCAAAAAACAAAAAAACCCCATAAAACCAAATTAAAAGCCAAATATTGGAAGCTGTGTGTCAATTAAAATTTTCTTAAAATCATCCCTACCTAAAATCCTCCCTAGGTCAGGCCCGCTTGCTGGAAAAGCCATGTCTTGAGGGCGCGGCGGAAAGTAAGGAGATCCGGAATGAGCTATAGCAGCCTGTTTCACTAAGGCTGTTCACCAAAACAAATGATTTATAAGATTGAACTAAACTTGGATATATTTAGATTGGATAGGCCTATTTAAGTAAATGCCTATTATTTCATTCTCTTTTTGAATGATCAAGCAATTGCTTTATCTTTTATGATACTTTTTGCTCTTTGATTTAATGACATTGCAAGGTGTATGTTATTTATTTATTTGAGATATTTGCTCAACTTGCCGTTGTGATCCTGAACAGCAAAAACAGGTTAAACCAAAGAACATCAATAACAGAGTAGCTAGCAAGAATAAAAACAAAATATAAAGCACAATGGAGGCCAAACCACTGCTATGTACCTATTCTCAAACTGCTACAAGGTCGCTTATTCCAGAGGTCCCCAACCTTTTGGGCACCAGGAACCGATTACATGGAGAGAGGTTTTTCCATGGACCGGAGAGGGCGTGGTTTTGTGTGCTGCCTGCATCCTGTGGATGGGGCTTTGCTTGTTTGCGCGGTCCAGTTGCTGGGATGCCGTGGCCCACTACTGGTCCATGGACCGGGGGTTGGGAACCCCTGGCTTATTCCACACCTGCCCCAATACCCATCAGAGGATAATCATCTCAACAGAGAAGACAGGTCTTCTGGGTTCTACCAGATGATCTCATTTCACAAAAGGGACCTACAGCAAGTCCACTCTGTTGGATTTTGTGGAATAGGTGGGATTTTGTGAAATACTTGAAAATACATGATCTATAAAGGACTCCCCTTTCTTCCAATGAAACTTCTCAAGAGTCTTTCTCTTGAGTCGTGCCATATGGTATCTTGTGGAACATGTTCAAATCTCGGTACACGTTCTTCATGGACGTGGGATCCTGTTTTGACTCTAGAGATGATTGATCAACATTTCTGAGAATTTCAGGTTAAAACTGTTAAAACCAGTTTGCCTCTCATGCCTCCCCCCTTTTTTTTCTTTTTTCCCCACTTGTATCTTATTATGCTGCTAAATCTTCACGAACACAACGAAGACTTCACATTGTATTTCCTGTATCTTAATTTTGCCATGAGGCTGTTCAATAGTGAAATAGGTTATTTTCTATTCTCACTCCTTGACATATTGTCTGCGTTTTTTATCCAGCATGTGGTTTCTTTGCTTTTTATTTGCCTCTGAAATGCAAAAATATGTCCTGGTTTTGATTACTTTCTTCTAGCTTTTTTTTTTTTAATTTAACAGTGTGAATGAATTGGGATGCTGTGGGAGACAGGGAAAGGAGGATTTACAGGAGTTTCATAATGTATTAACTGTGTTTGTTTATTAATTTCAGTTTTATTCATTACAGTTAATTGCACCCCTTATACTAATGGGGTTAATTACAGCCTCCTATGGTAAATCTTGATCATCTCAATTTGGGTAATCTCTAGAATAAAACTATTGTAATATGTTGGAATGACTTCAAAGACTGCTTATAAATAGGGAAACAATCATTGAGCCTATTTTAATGGAACCTATAAACATACGACCTAGGTGAACACTTTAAACAGTGTTCAGCCATTATAGCAAAGTCATAATTATATCATTTAAATGGAGAGTTATTTCAAATCCCTGCTCATTTTAAGATGACTATAAATACATTGGAGAATAATCAGGCACCCTGAAATTCATCCAAAATATTATTGCTGTCCTGAATATGTCCTCGTATTTTTATACTTCTTTCCTC
>NW_015400493.1:0-6172 GCF_001527695.2 Protobothrops mucrosquamatus
CAGGAGTAGAGTAACTCAGTGTTTCTCAACTTGACAACTTGAAGAGGTGTAGACTTCAACTCCCAGAATCCCCCAGCTAGCGAAGGCTGGCTAGCACTGATGATGTTACCTAGTTAGGGTAACGAAACGTCTGCAAGAAAACCAGCAAGCTCAAAGAGCACCAAGGTCCCCTCTAGTTGACTTTCCCTTTATCACAACCGCTAGACACAATTTTATAATTTATCACCTTCTCTTGAAGGGCAACAAATGGTTTCTTCTTCCCATATCCTATCTGAAGTTAAAACATCTAGGAAATAACAGAAGCTACCCTTAATTGGGGTAATGAAACCGTAATGTCTGTCAGCGCTATTAAAATATAAGATTTAAGGATAAAAAAAAAATTGCTTATCAAACTTTTCAAAAATGCCAGCAACACTTTCAAATTCTGAACTTAAGCGCTCTTCAGAATCTGCTTGAACAAAAATAGTCATCCGGGGATGGTACTTGTCCTGTTTCTCTGTCACACTGTCTAATATTTGGAAATGATTTTCCTTGATACTGGTAGTAAAATATCAGATGTGGGAGGGGAAAAAAATAAATGAAAATACAGATCTCCAAGACATGAACGGTTGCCAAACACATTTTGTGCCACGATGTATTCTCTTTAACATTTAGGTACTTGTGGAATTCTCTGCGAAGAGCAAAAGAAGTTATTGAAACCACGGGAATCTTTTGTTTATTGGATCATGACTTGCCTAACTCTGTCTACCTTGCCCATTCTCAGCTCTTGCCTTAGGTTAAAATACATTGGCTTTAGCAATATTCACTACCTTTCCAAATTACAGGATACAAAATGTTGTTTAACTAAGAGTTATAGCAGGGCTTTTCAACCTTTTCACCCATTGTGCCACTTTTAGGATATGGCAACATCCGAGTACCACCAGTCGTCTAGCAATGTGTCAAAAACGTGACGACCAAAAAAAGAAAAAAGAAAAGAAAAAAGTGATAAAATACAGGTAGTCCTCCACTTACAACAGTTTGCTTAGTGACTGTTCGAAGTTACAATGGCACTGAAAAAAGTGTCCCCCAAGCCACAGCCGAGCAAGACACCTGCCTGCCCGCCTGGCGGCGCTCTTCCTCCCGTCCAAGGTTTTCATTGTTAGCATTTCTGTTAAGGATTGGCAGTGGGGGTGGGGTGGGGGGTGTTTGGTTTTTATTCCCCCTGTCTGCTGGGTGGTTGCAGCAGGTTTTGGTCACTTCACATGACTCTGGGACACTGTGACCGTCATAAATATGAATCAGTTGCCAAGCATCTGAATGTAAATCACAAGACCCTGGAGATGCTGCAACATTCCAGCTGATCGGCGCTTCTTCTGGGCTCAGCAGAAGCACCAGGATCAGTGCCGAGCTCCAGCTGGAGCCTGGCACTGATCCTGATGCTTCCACTGAGCCCTGACAGCCCTGCAGCTCCAGCCATCTCTCACTCAGGCTTGTGCGGTGCTGCCACGGGTTCAGATCATTCCCCTCCCCCGCTACCACTTTTCTAGGATGGTCGCGTACCACCTGCCAGGTGTCAATGTACCACAGGTGGTACCCGTACCACTGGTTGAAAAGCCCTGAGTTATAGGACATAAGATTGGGGGAGGGGGGATAAATTTAGAATGAATGAATGAATGAATGAATGAATGAATGAATGAATGAATGAATGAATGAATTGGAAGGGCCTTTGGAGGTCTTCAACCTCCTGCTCAACCAGGAGACCCTATACCACTTCAGACAAAGGGTTGTCTACTCTCTTAAAAGCTAATCTCTTCTTAAAAGCCTCCAATGATGGAGCACCCATAGCTTCTGGAGGCAAGTCATCCTACTGCTTAATTGTTCTCACTGTCAGGAAATGTCTCCTTAGTTGGATCTTTCTTTGATAAGCTTCCATCGGTTACTTCTTGTGCTGCCTTCAACTGCTTTGGAGAATAGAGGATCTCCTTTTCTCTGGAAAACTGCTATCATGTCACTCCTAGTCCTTTTCTTTGTTAGACTAGACATATCCAGTTCTTGGAACTATTCATTGTATACTTCAGCCTCCAGTCCCCTATATGAGGTTGGTGTAAATCCACAAGGTTTATTCATAGATTGAAAACACTTGTATAGCCACCCATCTCAAAAATCAGAACTCTGGATGACTTATTTGACTCCACCTTTGTTGACACATTCAACCCTCAAATGAAAGAGAAGCCATCTAAGCATGAGAAACTGTCAAAGGCTTACAGTCTTTCTTGAATCTTCCAACCATCTTGGGACCATGAAAAGTAGGCATTGATTTGCAGAAGAAGGAGAAGCATCTGATATGCCATATTCAGGGGTGGCTGGGTTGCATTCTGCTCTATACACTTCAAGGCTACCGGATGCTGTTCTGCCAAATCCAGAAATTTAGTGAACAACTTAAAACAATGCAAATGTACCACCAGACATTTTCCCAACTGGAACAGCTGGGAAATAACTTTAATTGGAAAGAAACTCAAATGAAGTTTATTGTCAGATGGATCCCACCAGGCAAAGACGGGACCATTACTATGATGTTCTTGCCAAACTTTGGAGGAGGGACACTACAGGGATTTTATAATTGGCTGTCAGTTATGCCATATGGTAGCTAATAATCCAAAATAAATGTTCAAGTCCCTTTTTACCACAGTGATGTTGGCTGGAAGATGCTTCGGGCACTTTCTTTGAACATCATCTTTTCGACTTGTTTAGAGAAGTGAAGCTACATTTATAGCTCCACTTCTAAGGGAGTATTTAGTGAAATGGGATGGAGGTTTCAAAACTGACACAGAGTGGGTTGTACTGTCAGAATAACAGATTTGGAAGGGACCATGGAGGTCTTCTAGTCCAACCCCCTGCTCAGGCAGAAAACCCTATATTATTTCAGACAAATGTTTGTTCAATCTCTTCTTAAAAACATCCAGTGTTGGAATACTCACAACTTCCGGAGGAAACTTATTTCACTGATTAATTGTTCTAATTGTCAGGAAATTTCTCCTTAGTTCTAGGTTGGTTTTCTCCTTCATTAGTTTCTTGTCCTGCCTTCAGGTGCTTTGGAGAGTAGCTTGACTCCCTCTTCTTTGTGGCAGCCCCTCAAATACTGGAATACTGCTATCATGTCACCCCTAGTCCTTCTTTTCATTGAACTAGACATACCCAATTCCTGCACCTGTTTTTCAAATGCTTTAGCCTCCAGTCCCCTAACCATCTTTGTTGCTCTTCTGTGCACTCTTTCTAGAATCTCAACATCTTTTTTTACATTATGGTGACCAAAACTGGATGCAGTATTCCAAGTGTGGTCATACCAACACATTATAAAGTGATATTAACACTTCGTGTGATCTTGATTCTATCCCTCTGTTCATGCAACCTAGAACTGTGTTGGCTTTTTTTGGCAGCTGCAGCACATGGCTGGCTCATGTTTAAGCGATTCTCCACTAGGGCTCCAAGATCCCTCTAACACAGACATGTCAAACTCGCGACGTCACGTGATGTCACGCAACATATTGGGACGGTTTTGTCATTGACAGCAATGGTGCGTTCGGCCTACGGGCTGGCAGTTTGACACCCCTGCTCTAACATGTCAGTCATTTCTGCCTCAGAAGATCACCTGAGGAAATATCACCTGAAGCAGCACCTGGATGAGCTGAAATAGCAACACATTATTAAACAAACAAACAAACAAAGAAAGAAACAAACAGATAGGTAGCAATTACTACATAGGTTTAGAAGGTTTTCTAGAAGACCAGGTCAAAGTATGACTGCACAAAAATCACTCATCCCTCTTTCTAGGTGGTGCTTAATGCTCAAGGAATTATCTAGCTTCTTCTACATCAGTCTGAGGACTGTGCATCAAAAATTGTTCCTGGTCTGAATTTTGAGTCAGGAAAGACAATGTCTATGGAGATTCTCAATCATCCATGTCATGGTTGTCCCAAAGGTGCTTTTTTTTTTTCAAAAGGCAATTGGAATTTCTTAGTTTTTTTTTCCTTTGAGAACATTGAAAACAAGCTTTTTGGAGAGAAACAAAACATTTCCAATAAAAAAAAAAATACCTAAGAAAGTCCAGTTGTCTTTTGGAAAAAAGCACCTTTGGGACAAGAAAGATTTAGATGAATGAATCTCCCAGTCTTTAAGAAGAAATTTGATAGTGAGGACAATTAACCAGTGGAACAGCTTGCTTCCAGAAATTGTGCGTGCTCCATCACTGGAGGTTTTTAAGAGGCTAGACAGTCACTTGTCTGAGATGGTGTAGGTTCTTCTGCTTTTTTGGGGGAGGGGGGCTGGACTAGAAGACCTCCAAGGTCTATTCTATTCTATTCTATTCTATTCTATTCTATTCTATTCTATTCTATTCTATATTCCAATATCTATTCTATTCTATTCTATTCTATTCTATTCTATTCTATTCTATTCTATTCTATATTCCAATATCTATTCTATTCTATTCTATTCTATTCTATTCTATTCTATTCTATTCTATTCTATTCTATTCTATTCTATTCTATTCTATTCTATTCTATTCTTATTTTTAAAAAAGAAAATCCAATGACTTGGCATTATGCAAGCTTTTCTTTATTCTTTAGCAAAGAAAATAGCAACGGCTCAGATTGAAATATATCTCTAGATCACCGTCAAACACTGAAAATGTCTAGAAATCTAGAAATAATCTATATAAATAGGAGAAGCTCAGAACTGCTCTTATGATATGATAGTAGAGACCTAATTGTTTCTTTTTTTTCTTTTTCTTTTTAAAATATCAGTTGTGCAAAGAGGGAAGAGGTTGATATTCCTTGGAAACTACTCAACCTAGAATTAAGGGGAAATTTCCTGACAATGAGTACAATTAATCGGTGGAACGACTTGCCTTCAGAAGCTGTGGGTGCTCCATCACTGGAGGCTTTTAAGAAGAGATTAGACAACCATTTGTCTGGAGTGGTATAGGGTCTCTTGCTTGAGCAAGGGGTTGGACTAGAAGACCTCCAAGATCGTTTCCAGCTCTGTTATACTGTTATTCTCTCCCAATATCTATCTTGTGTTTTGAGGTCTAGAAGTGATCTGTGATCAGTGCTGACATTCACTGAATACAATAACCCTTTCTTCAGCAACACAGCTTAGGCAAACAAGTTGCAAAGAGACAAATTAAGGATTACAGTTTCCACAAGGTGTTGGAATCCCAATGGGATGAGGGAGAGCTGGCCACTCTGCCTTGAATAAATCAAGCCGCCTAAATTACTCTAAACTGTCAAATGTTTGGGGGTTTGGCCCATGTTGTAACAACAGCCCTGCAGTTTTTGGCATACTAGTAATTGAGTTCATTCTTCTGTAAATATTTACTAGGAAAAGTATCTGAGCAATGTATCTGAGAAAAATAATGGTGTCCCATAAAGGGTCAGTAAAATACAACTGTTCAAGATCATGTATTGTTTTTTTTTATTTTTTTTCAAGGATATGATCAACAGTCCCTTGGTATGAAAGAATAGACTCACTATTCTTGGTGGGGGGGACAATTTTCCTTAACTGAAAATACATTTGCTATATCTTTTGGGATATTACCTATTTCCTCCTCCTCTTCCTCCTCCTCCTCCTCCCCCTCCCACTATCAGGTAAGCTGTTGCTACAGCAATATTTTCCAACATGGCAAGTTTATTTCAATTTGACTTGGATGGACCTCTCATTCAAGCACTGTCTTGTATGCCAGATTACTATTTTGGTAAGCTTCTGGCTACATGATTATTTGGCAGATGTGTTGGGCAGCTACCAGTTGTAACTTTCCCGTAATGCAGTCTAAAGGAAATTCCTACAGCAATTCTGACATTTTAATTTCTCACATTGTTCTGGAGTGAAAAAAAAAAAAAACCCTGTGGGTAGTTGAATGCATTTGTTCCATGTTCAGCTATCCAGCTAGATATTTAGAAGATAGAAGTTAGTAGTGTAAGAAGTATAAGTTAGTAGAGCCCTAGTTAATTTCCTAGGCACATTAATTTCCTAGGCAATTTCCTAAAACTGGAGAGAAATCTTGAGATCCACAATGGATCCAAATCCATGTTTTGCATCCATCTCACAGCAATCTGAAAATTTTCTTCTTAAATAACCTATATCTTATATAATTTCTGATCTGAATTCCAGTCACCTGAACATACATTTTCCCTTG
>NW_015400494.1:0-1601 GCF_001527695.2 Protobothrops mucrosquamatus
AATCAGGATCATATGTTTGCCTTCTGATACTTTTGAAACCCACCCCTAACAAACCTCAATAAAAGGTTTGTCTCGAGCTAACTCGGGGCTCACTCATCCCGAGGAGAATTTGACTCTGTGTCTTTGTTCTCACTCCGTCCGGCGCGGGATTGCCCGGACCCTCTCGTGGTGAGCCCGTTGGCCACGAGAAAAGCCACAATTGAAGTTTTTGAGCAGGATCTTAGGTGTTCCTAGCACTGCGTTCCTCCGGGCAGAGAGAGCTCTGAGTCGGTTCCTGGGATCTGTTGCAGCCCCTCTGCCCGCTTAGGAGTCCCATCCCTGAGTGCTGGGACTGGGGAGTAGAGGCAGTCAAGCTCTCAGGAAGGATAACTGCAAAGGACACCACAGGGGCGGCAAACAGGGTTGGGTCAGTCAGCCCCCTCCCCTCTGGCTGCATCACCAGAACCTCCCTCCCCAGACCCAGCTTCTCCTCTGTGGCCCCTTCTCTCCCAAGGACCCCATTGCAAAACTGCAGCAGAGGGAGAAACCCCCTCAAACACCTCTCCCCTTAATACATGGTTTTTTCAATCTCTTCGCACTCTGATGCCAAAGCTGTCACAGACAGACACATTTTCCTCCTATGCCCCCCCTTTGAAGGGGGCTCCTGTTACAGCTGCTACCTGGGCCAGGGTGCCCTGAGACATAGACCCCCAACCCTGGGCTGGCACCTATCTCATTTCCTTCCTGCAGCTGACTGGCAAAACAATACACCTGTTTATCCGCCAGCACATTTGCAAATTAACCCCCCCCCCCGCATCTTACCTATCCATTTCAATGAGCATCTGTAATCACCAATCTGCTGAGACTTTGGAAAAAGTGCAAAGGAGAGCAACTAAGATACTTAAAAGGCCTGGAGACTAAAACATATGAAGAAAGGTTGCAAGATTTGGGTTTGGCTGGAGCACAGGTGTCAAACTTGTGATCTCTTTTGATGTGTTGTGACTTTTTTCCCATTGCTGGCACTGGGGTGGGAGCAGTTTTGGCGTGACGCATCCAGCCCGTGGGCCGTCACTTTGACATCCCTGGTATATTAGGGCTCCTGCTTGAGTATGGAGCTGGAGTAGGAGACCTTCAAGGTCCCTTCCAGCTCTATTCTAAATTTGAATTTGCCTTCACTAACAATGTGAGCTCTGAACTGTTCCCAGGAACTCATTCCAGCTTCAGCAGCTGAAGCACCAAACCCTGAAGAAGACAAAGGGGGGGGGGCAAAGGACATCATGCCCACCTTTTCCCCTCCAAGTCAAGAACCAGTCCAAGTTATCAGCAGTCAAATGATGGTTATTGCACCCCGAGCAATTCACTATCATAGCTCTATGATGGTAAGCCAGCTTGGAAGTGCTTTTTGTAGACCGTGTCCCACATTCCTGAAAGAGAAGCCAGCGTCCACTCAGGGATGTTTCAAAGTGGTTCTCTGGGATATCCAAGGGCAGGGAATTGGGGGGAGGTGCCCATTTATTTTGAAATGACTTCTTTTATTAAATTTGGGAGCAGCCCAACTCCCAAAGACTCTGGGTGCTTTACAAAAGAGAAGAATAAAAGGGGAAAGAAAGTGAACACCTGGG
>NW_015400494.1:1796-6172 GCF_001527695.2 Protobothrops mucrosquamatus
CCTGAAAGAGAAGCCAGCGTCCACTCAGGGATGTTTCAAAGTGGTTCTCTGGGATATCCAAGGGCAGGGAATTGGGGGGAGGTGCCCATTTATTTTGAAATGACTTCTTTTATTAAATTTGGGAGCAGCCCAACTCCCAAAGACTCTGGGTGCTTTACAAAAGAGAAGAATAAAAGGGGAAAGAAAGTGAACACCTGGGAAAAACACTTACTGCATTGCACACCAAAGCTCCCTGTGGCTCAACCACCTGCCTGCCCCCCCCCAGCCCAGGAGCAAAGCCCCCTCCTCAAAGAGGTATGGAACATTTGTTGGGTGAGGCACAGAAATCTCTGGGTGATGCTGTTAGAGAGGGGAGGGGTCTGCAGCTCTCTTGGGGGCAACATGTAAGCAATGGGCCATCGCTACCTTTCCAATTCCAGTCCCTGCCGTGCTCCATGTGCTAAAGAGGCTGGACCTCAATTAACCTTTTCCCAGATCAGCCATTTCCCAGACGAACCATCCTCATGTCAAACCCAACAGCCCGTGTCTTCACAAGCACCTTAGAGGCATTTTCTGAACAGCGATACAGACTGAGCTGGTTCTTTTTTTTAATTTTCTAGTGCTAGACAGCATCTCTTGCATTTCCTGGTGGTCCCCCATCCAAGTGCCAACTAACACTGAACAAACTTCACTTCCCAGGTCAGCCAACAATGTCCAGGGACAGACTGAGAGTCCCCTGGCTCACTGTCTGGGCGAGTCCCTACATTAAGCCTCAATGACAAGGGAAGACCTCATATTTACACAGCCTGTTCAGTTTGGCTAGTCTTACACCGGGTTAAGTTGGCCTCCAAAGAGCCTATTGAACAATGCCAGAGGTCTGGGTATGGACAGTCAGGAGTGGGGAAGCAAGTTGTGTGAACACGGCCTCGGGTCACGCTGGGTCCTCCTTTTGGTTGTTCTAGGCCAGAGGTGAAGAACGATGATGCCCCTTTTATAACTTGTGGACTTCAACTCCCAGAATTCCAGAGCCCGCATGGACCACAAATCATAAAAGGGCCATCAGCGATCTCCGTTCCTTCCTTCCCTTTTCCAGCTGAACGCCTGCAGCCTCGCTCTGTTCCCCCTCCGAGAAAGATGGCGCCGGGACCCTCTCTCACTTCCGCTTCTGCCCGGCATACAAGGTGCCCCCCACAGTATTTCCACTTGTAGGTTTCTTCCGTTGTGGCCGGTGAAGGCCGTGCCACTGACCTCCCAGGCATCCCTCCAGCTCCGGCCCCCACGACCCATGTGTCCTTTGCACACCTGCCGAGAAACCGTCCGCGAGAGCCGCTCTGAGGGGCCCCAGTGCCCTCTTTATTGCGGGACGTGGCACGGCCTTTCCCGGCCCTCGAGATAAAGTAGAGCCGAGCAGCAACTTCCCCACCGGCCACCAGGGGGCAATAAAGGACGGGTCTTGACTCCACCTGCCGGTCCTCAGGAGCACTGCAGCCCAGAGATGCTCTACCCGGGGTTTCCTTTGGAGGGCAGCTCTTCCTCCCAAGGAGGCGGGGCCCTGTCTGGCCCTAGATTAGAGTGCACAACAACCTGCCCAGGTAGGCTGGCGAAGGCACTGTAGAGGCTGATTGGTAAGAAAGTTTGGAGTTTATAGTTCAGCAACATCTTGTTTCCGTTCACACAACACAATTCCCTCCATGGGAGCTAACACCCACATTCACACGTGCTAAGGGTGTCAGTGTTGAGAAGGGCTGGATTTCCGGGGCTTTGCCTGTCCTAGTCCAGCCTCCCTTACTTCATCTATCTGAGGATGGCCTTACATGGTGCTGACGTTTGGAAAACCCATTTAGATTATATGAATGAGATGGAGGAGCTCTTTCACACCCACAACAACTATGGCCAAATTGAACCTAGATTCAGCCACGTCACACTTGCTGCAATTAGGCACCGGGTGGGATGATCGTTTAAAGGCAATTTATTAGTCTATTATAGCAAAGAGATTTCCCTCAATGAAAAGAGGGAATCCAGAACACAGAATCGGGTTTCATTTTATACGCCATATAGTAGAAAAAGTACAAAACAAGACTTGATTGGATGGAAGAAATCATCCTCCTCAGTTACGCCAGAGACATGAACAATAACATCCCATAATATTAAACATAACCATTGAAATGTGCATTGCATTAAAAGGAGAACGCTGATATGGGAAAAAGTGTCACAAGTCAAATGAGGCTGTTACTAAAAGGTACAATTTCAGCCACAGAGTTTCAATTCCGCATTTAACACAATCATTCCCCAGCATCTAGTAGACAAACTTGTCCTTTTAGGCTTAAACGCTCTTTGTGTAACTGGATTCTTGATTTTCTTACCAACAGGCTGCAATATGTGCAAGTTGGAACAAATACCTCTAATACCATTTTCTTGAGCACAGGTTCTCCTCTGGGCTGCGTCCGAAGTCCGCTGCTGTTCACCCATGACTGTTGTGCTAGGTTTGCCACCACCCATAAAGTTCACAGATGATACAAAAGTAGCGGTCCTTATTCATGATGACAATGATGGAGCTTTCCGCAAGGAGGTTGAACGGTTGGTGAACTGGTGTAAGGAAAACAGCCTAGTTTTAAATACCGGAAAAACCATAGAAATCATTGTCGATTTCAGAAAAGGCAGGCACAGCCACACTTCTCTGTGCATTAATGATTCACCTGTGGAGATGGTTACCAGCATCAAATTCCTGGGTGTGCAGCGAATGAGTAAAATTACATACCCCTTGAAAAAGTGTGTAAAATTATTCAAATTCCACTATTTGGCATCACAGAAGAGCACAATCATTAAACCGAGTATAGCAATAAAGTGAATAAAGAAATGGTGCTGTCCGTAAGTTTACTTACTCCTCAATGTTTGGGCTGAGAATACAATATATACTCATGTTGACACACAAAGGTTGAGATGGCAATGAAGGGTAAGAGTTCACACCTGTCTTACTGAGTTGTCTGTGATAAACATTCAAGTAGCTTCTTAGTGCAGTATTGCAGGCAGACTGTCCACAGTCTGGAGTTTGATTCTGACAGCGCTCAAGCCTTGACTCAGCCATCCATCCTTCTGAGGATGGTAAAAGGAGGATCCAAATTGCTGGCAGCAATATGCAAATAATGTTTACCTTGGAAATCTCCCAGAGTTCATTGTAAAGCACTATGGGGCGGCATATAAGCCTAAATGCTATTGTTATTTCAGTGGTACCGTTGTGACTGAAGGTTTTTCCACACTCAGGCATATTTAGCATTTTTTCCCCATGTGAATTCTTTGATGTCGATAAAGCTCTTTCCACACTCAAGGTATTTGTATTGTTTTTCTCCCGAGTGGACTGATACTGATAAAGACTTCCCTTCCCACAGAAACTCTTTCCACGCTCCAGGCATTTATATGGTTTCTCTCCTGAATGGAGACTTTGATGTCTGTAAAGGTTTCCCCTCTGACTACAGCTCCTTCCACACTCAGACATTTATATCCTTTTTCTCCTCTGTGAATGCTTTGATGTTTATGGAGACCTTGACTTTCAGTAAAGCTCTTTCCACACTGGAGGCATTTACAGGTAGTCCCCCAGGTACGAGAGTTCATTTAGCCAGTTTTCACAAAAACAAATTAATTAAATTAATTCAGGAAGGGTACTTACATTAGAAATTCAGAATTGCAATCAAAAAGGTCTGCCTAGCCATGTGACGTGGTTTCAGTCTCTGCTGCAGTGGCGGCCATTTTTATCTCTCCGATTTTCCTTGGCTGTTCGGGGCTACGAGAAGCTGGCAGAGTTTGGGGTTTTTTTTGTCCCTGGCCAAATGGCCAAACAAGTGCCCAGCCAGCTCCGGTTTTTGCTTTTGCTAACTGAAGATGCTTGAGCTGGCTAGCAGCCGTTATTTTTTTAAAAAGGTAACTACAGTGGTTCCAAGCTAAATTGGCATTTATAAGGTTTCTCCGCTTGTGTGGATTCTTTGATGTGTATAAAGGTTTCTCCTCACACTCCAGACATTTAAATGGTTTGTCTCCTGAGTGGATTCTTTGATGTGTATAAAGGTTTTCCCTCTGAGTGAAGCTCTTTCCATACTCCAGGTATTTATGCGGTTTTTCTCCTGAGTGGATCCTTTGATGTTTATAAAGGATTCCCCTCACACTGAAGCTCTTTCCACACTCCAGGCATTTATGTGGTTTCTCCCCTGAGTGGATCCTTTGATGTGTATAAAGGCTGCTCCTGTGACTGAAACTCTTTCCACACTCCAGGCATTTATGCTGTTTCTCTCCAGAGTGGATCCTTTGATGTGTATAAAGGTGTGCCCTCTGAATGAAGCTCCTTCCACACTCCTGGCATTTATAAGGTTTTTCTCCTGTGTGGATCCTTTGATGTGTATAAAGGT
>NW_015400494.1:12903-17239 GCF_001527695.2 Protobothrops mucrosquamatus
CCCCCCCCCAGCCCAGGAGCAAAGCCCCCTCCTCAAAGAGGTATGGAACATTTGTTGGGTGAGGCACAGAAATCTCTGGGTGATGCTGTTAGAGAGGGGAGGGGTCTGCAGCTCTCTTGGGGGCAACATGTAAGGAATGGGCCATCGCTGCCTTTCCAATTCCAGTCCCTGCCGTGCTCCAGGTGCTAAAGAGGCTGGACCTCAATTAACCTTTTCCCAGATCAGCCATTAGTCAACTGAGCAGATGAACCATCCTCAAGTCAAACCCAACAGCCCATGTCTTCACAAGCACCTTAGAGGCATTTTCTGAACAGCGATACAGACTGAGCTGGTTCTTTTTTTTAATTTTCCAGTGCTAGGCAGCATCTCTTGCATTTCCTGGTGGTCCCCCATCCAAGTCCCAACTAACACTGAACAAACTTCACTTCCCAGGTCAGCCAACAATGTCCAGGGACAGACTGAGAGTCCCCTGGCTCACTGTCCGGGCGAGTCCCTGCAATTAGCCTCAATGGAAAGGGAAGATCTCACATTTGCACAGCCTGTTCAGTTTTGCTAATCTTATGCCGGGTTAAGTTGGCCTCCCAAGAGCCTATTGAACAATGCCAGGGGACTGGGTATGGACAGTCAGGACTGGGGAAGCAAGTTGTGTGAACACGGCCTTGGGTCACGCTGGGTCCTCCTTTAGGTTGTTCTAGGCCTTAGGTGAAGAACGATGATGCCCCTTTTATGACTTGTGGACTTCAACTCCCAGAATTCCAGAGCCCGCATGGACCACAAATCATAAAAGGGCCATCAGCGATCTCCGTTCCTTTCTTCCCTTTTCCAGCTGAACGCCTGCAGCCTCGCTCTGTTCCCCCTCCGAGAAAGATGGCACCGGGACCCAACATCTTGTTTCCATTCACACAACACAATTCTCTCCCTGAGATCTAAAACCCACATTCACACGTGCTAAGTGTGGCAGTGTTGAGAAGGGCTGGATTTCCGGGGCTTTGCCTGTCCTAGTCCAGCCTCCCTTACTTCATATATCTGAGGATGGCCTTACATGGTGCTGACCTTTGGAAAACCCATTTAGATTATATGAATGAGATGGAGGAGCTCTTTCACACCCACAACAACTAAGGCCAAATTGACTCTAGATTCAGCCATGTCACACTTGCTGCAATTAGGCACCGGGTGGGATGATCGTGTAAAGGCAATTTATTAGTCTATTATAGCAAAGAGATTTCCATCAATGAAAAGAGGGAATCCAGGACACAGAATCTGGTTTCATTTTATACACCTTATAGTAGAAAAAGAAAATAAGACTTGATTGGATGGAAGAAATCATCCTCCTCAGTTACGCCAGAGACATGAACAATAACATTCCATAATATTAATCATAACCATTGAAATGTGCACTGCATTAAAAGGAGAACGCTGATATGGAAAAAAGGGTCACGAGTCAAATGAGGCTATTACTAAAAGGTACAATTTCAGCCACAGATTTTCAATTCGGCATTTAACACAATCATTCCCCAGCATCTAGTAGACAAACTGGGCCTTTTAGGCTTAAACGCTCTTTGTGTAACTGGATTCTTGATTTTCTTACCAACAGGATGCAATATGTGCAATTTGGAACAAATACCTCTAATACCATTTTCTTAAGCACAGGTTCTCCTCAGGGCTGTGTCCGAAGTCGGCTGCTGTTCACCCATGACTGTTGTGCTAGGTTTGCCACCACCCATATTGTGAAGTTCGCAGATGATACAAAAGTAGTGGTCCTTATTCATGATGACAATGAGGGTGCTTACTGCAAGGAGGTTGAAGGGTTGGTGAACTGGCATAATGAAAACAGCCTAGTTTTAAATACCGGAAAAACCATAGAAATCATTGTCGATTTCAGAAAAGGCAGGCACAGCCACACTTCTCTGTGGAGATGGTTACGAGCATCAAATTCCTGGGTGTGCAGGTAATCAGTAAAATTACATACCCCTTGAAAAAGTGTGTAAAATTATTCAAATTCCACTATTTGGCATCACAGAAGAGCACAATCATTAAACCGAGTATAGCAATAAAGTGAATAATGAAATGGTGCTGTCCGTAAGTTTACTTACTCCTGAATGTTTGGGCTGAGAATATAGTATTCATTCATGTTGACAAAGATTGAGATGGCAATGAAGGGTAAGAGTTCACACCTGTCTTACTGAGCTGTACTTAGGTCTGTGATAAATATTCAAGTAGCTTCTTAGTGCAGTATTGCAGGCAGACTGTCCACAGCCTGGAGTTTGATTCTGACAGCGCTCAAGCCTTGACTCAGCCATACATCCTTCTGAGGATGATAAAAGGAGGATCCAAATTGCTTGCAGCAATATGCAAATAATGTTTACCTTGGAAATCTCCCAGAATTCGCTGTAAAGCACTATGGGGCGGCATATAAGCCTAAATGCTATTGTTATTTCAGTGGTACCGTTGTGACTGAAGGTTTTTCCACACTCAGGCATATTTAGCATTTTTTCCCCATGTGAATTCTTTGATGTCGATAGAGGTGTCCACAAACAATAAAGCTCTTTCCACACTCAAGGTATTTGTATTGTTTTTCTCCCGAGTGGACTGATACTGATAAATTCTTCCCTTCCCACAGAAACTCTTTCCACGCTCCACGCATTTATATGGTTTCTCTCCTGAATGGAGTCTTTGATGTCTATAAAGGTTTCCCCTCCGACTACAGCTACTTCCACACTCAGACATTTATATGCTTTTTCTCCTCTGAATGCTTTGATGTTTACGGAGACCTTGACTTTCAGTAAAGCTCTTTCCACACTGGAGGCATTTACAGATAGTCCCCCAGGTACGAGAGTTCATTTAGCCAGTTTTCACAAAAACAAATTAATTAAATTTATTCAGGAAGGGTACTTACATTAGAAATTCAGAATTGCAACCAAAAAGGTCTGTCTAGCCCTGTGACTTGGTTTCAGTCTCTACTGCAGTGGCGGCCATTTTTATCTCTCCGACTTTCCTTGGCGGTTCGGGGCTACGAGAAGCTGGCAGGGTTTGGGGGGTTTTTTTGTCCCTGGCCAAATGGCCAAACAAGTTCCGAGCCAGCTCCGGTTTTTGCTTTTGCTAGCTGAAGATGGTTGAGCTGGCTAGCAGCCGTTATTTTTTTAAAAAGGTAACTGCAGTGGTTCCAAGCTAAATTTGCATTTATAAGGTTTCTCCGCTTGTGTGGATTCTTTGATGTTTATAAAGATGTCCCCCCTGACTGAAGCTCTTTCCACACTCCAGGCATTTATGTGGTTTTTCTCCTGAGTGGCTCTTTTGATGTGTATAAAGGTTTCCCCTTACATTGAAGCTCTTTCCACACTCCAGGCATTTATGTGGTTTTTCTCCTGAGTGGATCCTATTATGTTTATAAAGGTGTCCCCTCTGACTGAAGCTCTTTCCACACTCCAGGCATTTATGTGGTTTTTCTCCTGAGTGTATTCTTTGATGTCTATAAAGGTGTCCCCTCTGACTGAAGCACTTTCCACACTGCAGGCATTTATGTGGTTTCTCTCCTGTGTGAATCCTTTGATGTGTATAAAGGCTTCCACTCATATTGAAGCACTTTCCACATTCCAGGCATTTAAATGGTTTCTCTCCTGAGTGGATACTTTGATGTCTATAAAGGCTGCTCCTGTGACTGAAACTCCTTCCACACTCCGGGCATGTATGCAGTTTCTCTCCTGAGTGGATCCTTTGATGGGTATAAAGGTTTCCCTTCTGACTGAAGCTCTTTCCACACTCCAGGCATTTATGGGGTTTATCTCCTGAGTGGATCCTTTGATGTAGATAAAGGTATCTAGTCTGACTAAAGCCCTTTCCACACTCCAGGCATTTATGGGGTTTATCTCCTGAGTGGATCCTTTGATGTCTATAAAGTTTGCTCCTGTAACTGAAACTCTTTCCACACTCCAGGCATTCATACGGTTTCTCTTCTGTGTGGATCCTTTGATGTCTATGAAGGTGTCCCTTCTGACTGAAGCTCTTTCCACACTCCAGGCATTTATGTGGTTTCTCTCCTGTGTGGATCCTTTGATGTATATAAAGATATCTACTCTGACTAAAGCCCTTTCCACACTCCAGGCATTTATGCGGTTTATCTCCTGAGTGGATCCTTTGATGTACATAAAGGTTTCCCCTGTGACTGAAGCTCTTTCCACACTCCAGACATTTATGGGGTTTCTCTCCTGTGTGGATTCTCAGATGCTTTTTAAGATGATCATTTTTTCTGAAGGATTTTCCACACTCCAGGCATTTAAAAGGTTTCTCTCCTGAGTGGATCCTTTGATGTACATAAAGGTTTCCCCTCCAACTGAAG
>NW_015400494.1:23872-25177 GCF_001527695.2 Protobothrops mucrosquamatus
GGGTCTCCTGCCTGAACAGGGGGTTGGACTAGACGACCTCCAAGGTCCCTTCCAACTATATTACTACTACTATTATTAATAATAATTAGTTTTTATTAATAATAATAATAATAATATTCTACAAGGTCCATTCCACTCTGTCATCTCATGGACGCTCCTGCCTTTCTTCGGTTTTGTCTCTTCAGAGCTTCTTCCCCTCTCTTCACTCACTCTGCATTCACACCGGAAGCTCTTCGCGCATGTGGGGGAAAAGGAGGATATGCAATTATATGTATTGTTTGACTTTAAATATTTGTATTCATCTCATGCTTTTCCCAAATATTTTCTTTGGGTTTTTTCTCTCCTGTTCTGCCCTGCCAAAGAGGAATAAGGAAAGTGGGGAGCATGAAGGAGATGAGATGGTGCCCTAAACTGGCCTGAAGGACCACCTTTCCCAGCCTCTCGGGGTGCTTTGGACTGGGGTAGATTTGGGGTGCCGTATAACATCTAATGCTGCTCCCCCTTTGGGGGCTTCTTTGAGTGAAGAATCCATCCACGTCCTGAGGTTGGGATGTGTGTCTCTTCCTCAATCTTGACTCTTCCATCGTAGGCCAGAGAGATTGAAGTTTCTGCGCAACACATTTGCAAATTAGCTCCCCCCCCCAACTTACCTATCCATTTCAATGGGCATCTGTAATCACCCACCTGCTGAGACTTTGGAAAAAGTGCAAAGGAGAGCAAGGAAGATACTTAAAGGCCTGGAGACTAAAACATATGAAGAAAGGTTGCAAGATTTGGGTTTGGCTGGAGCACAGGTGTCAAACTTGTGATCTCTTTTGATGTGTTGTGACTTTTTTCCCATTGCTGGCAATGGGGTGGGAGCAGTTTTGGTGTGACGCATCCAGCCCGTGGGCTATCACTTTGACATGACTGGTATATTAGGGCTCCTGCTTGAGTAGGGAGCTGGACTAGGAGACCTTCAAGGTCCCTTCCAGCTCTATTCTAAATTTGAATTTGCCTTCACTAACAACCAATGTGGGCTCTGAACTGTTCCCAGGAACTCATTCCAGCTTCAGCAGCTGAAGCACCAAACCCTGAAGAAGACAAAGGGGGGGGGGCAAAGGACGTCATGCCCACCTTTTCCCCTCCAAGTCAAGAACCAGTCCAAGTTATCAGCAGTCAAATGATGGTTATTGCACCCCGAGCAATTCACTAACATAGCTCTATGATGGTAAGCCAGCTTGGAAGTGCTTTTTGCAGACCGTGTCCCACATCCCTGAAAGAGAAGCCAGCATCCACTCAGGGATGTTTCAAAGTGGTTCTCTG
>NW_015400495.1:0-2676 GCF_001527695.2 Protobothrops mucrosquamatus
TTGTATCTTTTATGATTGTAAGCCTCCCAGAGTTACCTTGAGGTAAGATGGGAGGCCAATAAATTTGACACATCAATAAATACCATTACACCTGTCTTCTCCCAACACAACTCCCATTACACCTGTCTTCTCCCAACTTCCTTTCCCACTTTCTCCCACTGCCGCTCAGGATTCACTGGATCAGGTTTTGCTGCAATGCTGCTACTTATGTGGGGTGAGATCTGCACTGTGCCTGTCCACTACCCTAGAGGGTCCCCAGGGTAGGAGAAGATGAGAGGAAGCTTGTTTCCAGCGCACCATATATATATTTTGCCAATACAAGCAAACCTGCCCATCTTTTCCCGACTTCCGGGTACAGACAGATTAGTTTGTATCAGCAAAAATTCACAACTCGAAAGTTCATTAATAATGTCTGTATAAGGTAGTCCTCGACTTAAGGCCGCGCCCTTAAGACATGGTTATTTAAGTTGGCAGGACTGGCCTAAGGGTTTTTAGCTTGGTTTTATAATATTTTTAAAAATAACAAAGGCCTAATAATATTTCATTTTAATCAACATTTTAACTTTAGTATTTTCTGTATTTATGTATTTGTTTTAAAAGGCTGTAAGCCGCCCTGAGTCCGCAGGGAGAAGGGCGGGGTAAAAATATAAATAATAAATAAATAAATAAAATAAATAAGGCGACCATTAGGACTCGAATTTCTATTGCTAAGCAAGATGGTTAAGTGAGTTGTGCCCGATTTCATGACCTGTTTTGTCACAGTTATTAAGCAAATCACTGTCATCGTTAAGTGAGTCATGCAAAAATCACGTGACTCCAGAAGGCTGCAACCAACATAAGCGCATGCAGGTTGCCAAGTGCCTGGATTTTGATCACATGACCATGGGATGCTTCAACAAGGGTGAGGGTGAGGACCAGCTGTTAGTCACTTTTTTCAATGCTGTGGTAGCTTTCGAAAGTCAGCAAACAAATGGTTATAAGGCGATGACTACCTGTATATCCATATATCCATCCATCCGTCTATTGTTCATCTCCTTATCTGAAAGAATACTTACCCATATATAATGATCACTAAGAAGAAGCCAAGATGCCAAAAGACCAAATTTAAGAGAAAGATTTTCCTGCATAGCAAATGTATGAAGCTGAGTGGCACTTCTACCACTGGCATCCTAAAAACAGGACCAAAACAAGGATTACTAAACTTTTCAGTATTATGTTCATTTTTTTATTTTTTTAGCCCCTCCCCCAGCTCCCCACCCAAAGGGAAGATTTCTGTTAAATCAATCTGCCCTGTTGCGCAAATCAGGTTTCCAGTCCTCATCCTCCTATAGATCTGCTGTTAATCAAACCATTAACCCACTGAGCCCCAATTCTAGCAGTGCCTTCTCTTATTCCCATAAGCTCATACAGTCCCTGATGTTCCTATGACACACCTGCCAATCCTTTCAGCACCTCCCTCTCTTACAATAACCTGCCTACCTTACTTCCTTTGAAAGCGACTGGATTGTCTGCACTATATTTTTTTTAAAAAATCCCTATTGACACCACCCACAAATTTCTACATGCCTCCATTCAATTTGGGCACTTCTGTTCTATGATGCAATGTGGTATAATAGGAAAGCAACTAATAACTATGAATAAAATGTCCAGTTTAACAACTATGGTATATTCTAACGGCAGACTTGCGTATTTAAGGTTCTTCATTATTTGCTACTTAAATACTTTCTAGCAGTCCTTACTGTACACCATTTAATTTTGGTCATATCGTTGAATGGCTGACCCATTCTTTGTTTCACTGTTTAACTGTGCTGACAAGTAATTGAGACAAAGCCAGTCGTTTAGATTTTCTTCCTCATTCTTTTCCAGAATGGCAGGTTCCCCAACTGTTTGGGGTAGTAGAATCATTTGAAAGCACATTGAAGGTATTGTTATAAAATGCCTGCTAAGGTGGGCTTGCCCAGTCAGTAAATATCCATTTACCAGAAGGAGCCGTGGTGGCACTGTGGTTAGAATGCAGTTATTGTTGGCTAACTCTGCCCACTGCCTGGCGTTCGATCCTGACTGGCTCAAGGTTAACTCGGGCATCCATCCTTCCGAGGTCGGTAAAAGGAGGATCCAGATTGTTGGGGGCAATATGCTGACTCTGTAAACGGCTCAGAGTGGCTGTAAAGCACTATGAAGTGTTATATAAGTCTAAGTGCTATTGCTAGTGAGAGGCTACCGTCATCTTCCTACATGAATCTCCTTCTCCTCTCCCCTCCTCCTCCTTCCTCCTCCTTTTGTGCAATAGCCAGACCTCTGAGAAAACTCTGCAATATATTGGGGAAGTTTTTATTTTGGAAATGAAGTATTATACTTGAGGTGAGTGCTCTGCAGCATGCTAGATTCCCTTTTAATTTTTCATATTAAAATAATTTTTTAAAAATGAAGTTGGCTATGGAGCCTGATGGGTGTTTAGAGGCACCTGTGGATACATCGGTGTCTACAGATACCATGTTGTTGAAACATACCTATCCTTATGCTATGCGTACTGCTCCTGCTTAGAGAGGCTGGAAGGCAGTAATATCCCCAAGGTTACCTACTGAATAATCATGGATGAGCAGAGATTCTGCCAAATGCATTTTTCAGTAAATATATGATAGAATGATGAACAGTAGCAGAGAACTCACCTCGACA
>NW_015400495.1:4884-6170 GCF_001527695.2 Protobothrops mucrosquamatus
AATGAAGAATTCTCTGTAGCGGCTCGTGAGCATAGCTACTATAAAGGTATGATTTAGGATTGGTGATAAGAATTACAGGCCATTCTTCAAATTTCAGGTCAGCAAAACTGAAGAGATCATGATCAAAAGCAAGAATCCGATACCTGATATTCAACAATTAAAATAATATTTTAATTAACAAGGAACATCTTAAAGAATAAAAGATATTTATTTATTTATTTATTTTATTAATTGTATATGCCACCCATCTTCCTAATAAGGTGATTCTGGGCCACTTACAGATCACAAAAAGATAAATAGAAAAGCAGTTAAAATTTTCAAATTATGCAAAAAAACAAAACAAAACCCAGGAACCAAGAGACAGATGGTACAGGGATAAGTTTATCTTACCCTGTCAGCCATCTCCAGTGGTGAGCAGTCCCTTCGTGGCCCCAAACTAGCTAGCAAAGTCATGTTTTAACACCCTTCTGGAAGGCCAAAAGGGTGGGAAAGTTTTTCCTTCTGGTGGTCCAGAATGGACCACAGCGAAAAAGGCTCTTGTCTTTGACCTTCCCACTGGACTTCCTTAGCAGACGCGATCCGTAGCAGACCTCTTTTGCTGGCAAAAATGTGTGAGTAAGTCCCTTTGGAGTGAGATGGTTCCTCAGATACTCTTGACTCATGCAATATAGGGCTTTAAAAGTAATTGAAACATACCTTGAACTGGGCCCAGAAGCAAACTGGTAACCAATGCAGCTTGTGCAATAGCAGTGTAATATATGCCACTCTAGGGGCCTACAGAATTGTGCATGCTGCTGCATTCTGCACTTGCTTTAGCTTCCGAATACTTTTCAAGGGTAGCCCCATGTAGACCGTGTTGCAGTAATCCAACTAAGAGATGATTAGGGCATGAATGACTATGTGTAGTCAATTATGATTCAAGTAAGAGCTCAACTGGCGCACAACACAAAGTTGCACAAAGGCCCCTCTAGTCATGATTGCCACCTGCTCTTCAAGCAGGAGTCATGAGTCCAGGAGAACCTCCAGTTTGCATATTGTGCAACCATGCCATCCAGAACTAAAAATGATAAACAACTGGATCCTGAGGTCCCTTGCACCCACAACCACTCTCTTTTGCCAAGGTTCATTTGAAGCTTGTTGTCCCCCATCCAGACCCCTACAGCTTCCAGGCACTAAGAAATGATAGAAAATAGAAAAATAAAATAAAATTTGCCTTTGCGTTGGACATTTACTTACTTCCTATTATGCTTCCAGTCTCCCAACTCCAGTTCTAAAGTTCCATCAGG
>NW_015400495.1:10246-15490 GCF_001527695.2 Protobothrops mucrosquamatus
CACTCCTCAATAGTGTCTCCGATTAGTCTCTCCTTTTACCATTTTGTAATTTTGGTGAACCACGTATGATTCTCTATCAAAAATGCAGCATCTTCTAACGGGTCTGAGCAATTGAAGAGAAACCAACGCCGGCAGCTTGCACGCCGTGCCGCCCGCAGCCACTTGCCTGAACCACCCAGAAAAGGTTGTTGGCTTCCGCTCCGGGCGCCGGCTCAGAAGCGAAGGAGCGAGCTGGGAGCCGGGGTTGCTGTGGCCCCGCAAAACCGTATCGATCCATCAACACTGTCACCGTAACCACCGCCACCGCCATCAGCCCAGCCACCAATCGCAGCATTTTCGTCGGGCTCTTCCGCATCCACTCCCAAGCGTGAATCAACGGTCCCGGTCTTCAACCGGCAACCGGCCACAGCCACCCACTTCCGCCCCCGGCTGCCGGCTCTGCGGGGTCCTACGCCACTCAGCTTGTATTAGCCCGCCCCTCTCGGGTTTCTATTGGAGGACGGAGAATCTCTCCGCGACGTTTCCCTGCCCCTCCCCCTCCCCGTCCCGCAGCGGGATGGCAAGGATGGATGATCTGCTAGCACAGCTGGCTGGATTAAGATCGCCTGGGAATCCCAGGCTGATCCCAGCAAGAAATAGTTAATGGATTTAGGTGGTTCTCTTGCGAAAATTTGTTCCTCACCTTTGGCGTGAGATTTTGACCAGAAAATGGCAACTGCCTGAATTGATTGGAAAACATTGAAGAGAACGCGCACGCAGATAGACTGACTGACTCCTGGATAGTTTCTTCTAACTGGGAAATATTAAACTTTGTGTTGGGTTATTCATTCATTTGGGGGAAAAGAACAAAATATTGCTTGGTTTTAAACCCTATCTGCCGTAAGGCACTTTTACATGGTAGGGAACATGATTATTATGTGAACTTAAGTATTGTGGTTTGTAAACTTCTGGTAGTTTTAGCAGGTCAGGTGAACCTTATCAGTTACACAAAGGAAATGTGGGGGAAAAAAATCTTCATCAGGTCCAGTCCAAGCCAGGAATAAACAAAATGGAGACTGCTTTAGAAAGAAGATAACCTTTATTGTCATTTTTTTTTAACTGTGCGCACAACGGCACACATCAAAAATGAAATTTAGTTGCCTGCTCTCAAAGTGAAACACATACATGACACACACCTAAACATACTATATACAACATATGTATAGACCCACACCCCTACATATACATGACAAATATTAAATACTGTCCATCTTGAATATATAACAGAAGGAGGAACTTGAGAGTTCACAAGGTTAATGCTGTATGGAATGAAACTATGGCTGAATCTGGATGTTCTGCTACAGATACCACGAAGCCTCCTCCCAGAAGGTAACAAGGAAAACAGGTCGTGAAGAGGATGTGTATTGTCCCAGATAATCTTATGGACCCTCCTCAAGCAACACTTCTGTGCTATATCCTGGATGGGAGGGAGGAACTGCCAATGATCTTTTCAGCCATCCTCACCACTCACTGCACTGCCTTCCTGTCTAAAGCAGTGATGGAGAATGGAAGAAATAGCATCCTCCATAGAGCCAGACAGAAATATGGCTATGGGAAAGCTGACCACATGTTGCTGGGAGTGGTGGGCTTTTATAACTTCTTGGGCTTTTGAGGTTGTTTCCTGTTCCTGTTTGAGGCTTTGTCATGTACTTTCACCTGAATCTGAGTGTGCCCTGTACCTGTACTCCTGACAACTTATCCATCAGGCTCAATATAGATATTAAAAAGCTTGGGGGAAAGCACCAAGCCTGAGATATTGAGCACTGGAAGGTTTAAAGTACTGTTTCCCCATAACTACATTAAAAATCCAGATAGGAAAGAGACCAGCTGTAATACAGGTAGTCCTTGACTTATGACCACAACTAGCCCAAAATTTCTATTGCTGAGTGCAACAGTTGTTAAGTGAGTTTTGCCTCATTTTACCTTTTCTTGCCACAGTTGTTAAGTGAATCACTGCAGTTGTTACGTGTCATAGTTGTAAAGTGAATCGGGCTTTCCCCTTGCCTGTGTCAGAAGGCTGCAAATGGTGATCACATGACCCCGGGACACTGCAAGTGCCATAAATATGAACCAATTCCCAAGTTTCCAAATTTTGATCATGTGATCACATGATGCTGCAATGATAGGTGTGAAAAATGATCATAAGTCCATTTTTTCAGTGCTGTTGTAACATCAGTCACTAAAAGAATGGTTGTAAGTCAAGGACTATCTGTACACTTTCTGCAGTTCCCAGTTATTGCAGAAAGTTCAGTAAGGTACCATAGCCACCAAGATGGGCACACTTCCCCCATCTATGTCCCAACAAAGTTAGTCTACTAGGGTGATCGATCATGTTATTGCCCCATGATTGGATATTAATCTGTAGGATTTATTTCTTCTAGGGCTGAGTCAGTACCATTTTCTCAGCAACCATCCTCATACAAGGAAGGTTGAAGAAAGGGGAGACGTTATCAAAATCTCCAGGATGTATGGTAGTGTTCTTAATCGTAAATGACCCTTATGTGAGTTTCAGTGACATTATTAATCAAACTTTAGGGAAATATTTGTTAAAAATAATGTTATTTACCAATTTTATATTTCTTTTGTTTAGAGGAACTTGGGAAAATAGATTCATAAATAAAAATAAGGACTGGAATGGTAAAATAAATGACAGGGACAATATAATAGGCATGCAGTAGTTCGAAAGTATTAACTGTAAGTAAGTAAAAGCAAAGATGGAAACATCAGAGAAAATACTTAAAATGGATCAGTCTTTTGAGTAAATCAACAATTTTTAACAACGGGTGTTAAGTAAACAGGATTTCCAGGCTCAAAAATGGTTTCACTTTCTGTAATCAAAACAAATTGCATTTCAAAAAATTTCACTTTGGAAAAATAGCTAAACTTCAGCTGCAGTGAAATAGTGAATGCTGTGTCATGGGTTTCCATTTTCAGCCCAAAGATACTAGTAGCCTAATGGTGCAGCCTGAGAATTTTGAGGGGTTTTGTGTAAATTATAGAGAACTTGAGAAGTAATTACTGTTTAGGTCAGTGTTTCTCAACCTTGACAATTTTAAGACATGTGGACTTCAACTCCCAGAATTCCACAGCCAGCATTGCTGGCTGTGGAATTCTGGGAGTTGAAGTCTACATGCCTTAAAATTGTCACGGTTGAGAAACACTGGTTTAGGTGATGTTTTGAAAGGAACTCTAGAATAACAAGGAATGATATTTGTCTGCTTGTTGACCATTTAATAATTAACCATGTCAAAGCTGTGTAACTGGAAGAGGAAAAGTGAGTAGACAGATAATATGAGGAAACGCACAAGAAAAGAGACAAGAACATTAATGTCTCTTGCATCTGCAATCCATATCTGAAGGGAATAGTAAATACTACAATGTTTAAAAGCTTGAATTTTGTTTAAATGAGATTTCTCACATATTTCTTTAAACAAACATATGCAAGTTTCAGTATCTATGCTATATGTGATGAGAACCAGTTTGGTGTAGTGGTTAAGGTGCTGGCCTAGAAATCAAGAGACTGAGATTTAATCCTGCTTTAGGCATGAAAGCTGGCTGGGTAACTTTGAGACTTTGGACTTTGAGTCATTCTCTCTCAGCCCAATCCACCTCAAAGATGTGTACAAAATCCTTGAATGACCAAAGTCACAGTGACTGATGGAAGTCAATATCTATGGCCCATCTGCTGAAGATATGACAAATGGAAAATTTGGAATGTGAAAGGAGTAATAGTAAACAAGATGAACTAATGAAATTAAAAAGAAAAAAGTTGTCTGAAATTAAGAAAAAGGGTAAGCATATAATACATGTGAATGGAAATGGTCTGATCTTGTAGAATTGAGAAATATGTGCAGGGAAGTGAAGTTTAATTATGGAAGAAAGGGCTAAAATATATGTTGGAAATATAAACTGGTATTAAGTAATTGTTACGGATGCCTATTAAAGTAGGAATCTATATTTGGTGATCGTTGTATGTCAGCCAGTGAATAATGATAATAGGTTTGCAGAAAAATAAATATGATGTAGTGGGAAAAAAAATTCTTCTAGGTGATAAAGAATGGATGGGTAGGTAAAAGATGAGAGAGAAAGAGATGGCCATTGTATCAATAGAGGCCAAAGAATAAATAAGAATGCTGACTAGTATCTGCGTAGAAGAGATCTGTTTGTTTTGAATATGTGGTTTAAATATCTATTTATTTATATGTATACATGGCATAAGAATGAGTATAATAGCATTAGCACTTAGACCAGGGGTGCAAACTCAATTTCATTGAGGGCCGCATCAGCATTGCGGTTGCCCTCAGGGTGTGTGTGGCCAGGGTGGGTGCGGCCTACTGGGTGGGCGTGGATGGAGTGTGTGGCCTACTGGGTGGGTGTGGCCAGCTCTACATCAGGGGTATCAAACTCAATTTCACTGAGGACCACATTAGCATTGCGGTTGCCCTCGGGGAGGCGGGGGGTATGGCCAGGGTGGGTGCGGCCTACTTGGTGGGCGTAGATGGAGTGTGTGTGGCCTACTTAGTGGGTGTGGCCAGCTCTACATCCGCGTCAAGGGTGCCTGTGGGGGCCTGGGCAGGAGTGCGACAGACCTGAGGGTCTCTGGCAGAAGGTGGTGGGACCAGGGTAAGTTCCAAGGCATGGTCCACTGGAGGAGCCTCACTGTTCTTCTCAAGCCATGTGGGGGGGATGGATGGTGGCACGGGCTTCCCGGAACCCTGGGCAGCAGAGGTCAAACGCCCAGCCTGGCCCTCGAGCACCCGCGGCACCAAGCCGAGCCCCACTTCCCCAAGGGGGCGCCCAGCTGCACTTACCTCCTCCTCAAGGCTGCTGCTGCTATGCTTGCTCTCCTTACCCAGGTTGCTCAGGATGGGTATAAGGGCAAAGTCAGAGGGAGGCCCATTCCCTCTCCATGGGAGGAGACCCTGCTTTGTATCCAAAGCTTCCTTAGCAATAGGATGGGAGACCCCCAGGATAGGCCAGGAGGTTCCTGAGGCAAATAGTGTCATTTTTTTCTAAAAGTTTTATTACAGAGCAGCACAGAAGGGGTTTCATGGCAATCCTGAACCTTCATAATCAATTGTCTATACAACCAGAACGTAAGACATACAAACCGGAATTAGTTCACAGCTTTGCCACTTAACAGTTTAAGTGAATGTATACTTCAAGTTCCTGAAAAAAAGGAAGCATTAGGAAGCTTGGTAGTTC
>NW_015400496.1:0-4818 GCF_001527695.2 Protobothrops mucrosquamatus
CTGACGTGAAGCTGTAATAATCATTGGGACATTGCTCAGCTGTTGCACATGACTTGGCAGTGAAGGAGAGTGGAAGAGAGGCTGCAAAATTTAATCAGAAAAAAAGAAAATTCCATTGTGGCTGATAACAGAGAAATAAAAACATCAAGGCTTCCAATTTAAAGGTTTAAACTCAGATGCATCTGAGGATCAATTCTAACCGACTTAGAAGATTACGTTGAGGATAGGAAGGCATAAATGTTGGGTTGCTCTCTCCAGGTATGCTGAGATGAAATGGAAATAATGGAGATATTAATAATGTTTTGAGGTGAATGAGGTGCAGTATGACAAAAATATCAGATATCGTTCTGTTCCTGGACTGGTGGCCACCAGACTTAGGAAACAGCCCAGGTATGATAAAAGATCTGTTGTGATTCCCACCAAGGCCTATATGTTACTCCTTGATGCTCTGGGGACCAAAGGATGAAAATGGCAGCCATCATTAATACTGAAAGTGCATTTCACTCACTCATAGTGCTGCGATAGGTATATGTAAGGCAATATTTTTGGTCCGCTCGACATTCCACCAACTGCATGTCCTCATTTCTGCATTGATCCCCGCAGGCAAAACAGGTCTGGCATTTAAGAGACGCCACTGCAAATAGAAGAAGAAAAAGAAGGAAGGAAGGAAGGAAGGAAGGAAGGAAGGAAGGAAGGAAGGAAGGAAGGAAGGAAGGAAAAAAGGAAGGAAAGAAAGGAACTTAGGAAGAAAAAGAAACAAGAAAGAAGAAAGAAAGATAAAGAAAGAAAGAAAAAAGATAAGGAAGAAAGGAAGGAACGGAGGGAGAAAGGAAGAAAAAGAAAGAAAGAAAAAGAAAGAAAAAAGAATGAAGGGAGGGAGGGAGGAAGAAAGAAAGAAGAATGAAAGAAAGAAAAACAAAGAAAAAGAGAGGGAGGGAGGAAGGAAGGCAGGCAATTTTTAATTAGTGATGCTGTACTTCTAGCAATGTTCGAGATATGTAATGAGATAATTACAGGTAGTCCTCGATTTACAAAGATTCCTTTAATGATAATTCAAAGTATAGAGATTGCTTGAAAGAACCCACAATTGAAGTTCTTCCCCTTAACCACAATTTAGTCAAAATTCTTCCAGACTTCTCTTCCCTCCCAAATTTACCCTTGAGTGACTTACCTGTTGAGATGACTGAAGAGAGGAGGAACAGGACAAAGATTCTAGCAGACATCATGATGACAGTGTGAATCGACTGTGTCTAGCGAAGACAGTGTGAGGCATTTATAGTTCCTGGAGTATGCCTACCTTGGAGGATGAATTTGAAGAATTCTGGTGTGGAGGTGGAAGGGGAGTTGAGGATGACAATCAAATCCCACACAGAGTAGAGCAACATCGACTTACACAAGAAGTTGGAGAACGGGAAAATGTGCACACAATCCATCAAGATGAGTAGGCAGTTTTGTCATATTGATGGTGAAGGAAAACTTGATTTGTGCTCTTATGTGAGGCCCATGTTTAGCAGAAGCTTTGCGTGTCAATAATGCCCATCTATTAATGGGGTAAGAAATGAGGTTCAAAATCACCATTGGGTTGAAATTATTGTGGTAAGATTTCAGGAGGAACCACACTTGTGATCAGGCAGAGTAGAGGCCCCTGGCTCAATAGTACTGACTGTGAGAGAGATTTTGGAGTGCTAGTGGACAGTCACTTGAATATGAGCCAGTCGTGTGCTGCAGCTTCCAAAAAAGCCAACACAGTTCTAAGCTGCGTTAAGAGAGGGATAGAATCAAGATCACATGCAGTGTTAGTACCGCTTTATAATGCCTGGGTAAGACCACACTTGGAATATTGAATCCAGTTTTGTTTGCCACAATATAAAAAAGATGTTGAGACCAGTTGTGGGATTCAAATATGTGAACAACCAGTTCTCGATGTAGATGCTGCTTCCGGAAGTCCGTTCTTGGCTTGGGCAATAAAAAAATTAACTACTGCTTCTATTGAACTGGTGCGAACTTGCTGAATCCCACCAGTGGTTGAGACTCTAAAAAGGGTGCAGAGAAGAGCAACGAAGATGATTAGGGGACTGGAGGCTAAAACATATAAAGAACAGTTGCTGGAATTGGGTATTTCTAGTCTAATGAAAAGAAGGACTAGGGGTGACATGACAGCAGCATTCCAATATCTAAGAGGTTGCCATAAAGAAGAGGGAGTCAGCCTATTCTCCAAAGCACCTGAAGGCAGAACATGAAGCAAAGGATGGAAACTTATCAAGGAGAGAAGCAACCTAGATCTAAGGAGATTTCCTGATTTTGTTGTTGTTAATTGTGAAGTTGTGTCTGACCCATCCCGACCCCATGGACAACATTCCTCCAGGCCTTCCTGTCCTCTACCATCTTCTGGAGTCCATTTAAGTTCATTCTGGAGTCCATTTAAGTTCACACCTATTGCCTCAGTGATTCCATCCAACCACCTCATTCTCTGTCGTCCACATCTTCTATTGTCCTCCATCTTTCCCAGCATTAGGCCCTTCTCCAGTGAGTTCTTCCTTCTCATTAGGTGGCCAAAGTACTTGCGTTTCAACTTCAGGATCTGGCCTTCTAAAGAGCAGTCGGGGTTATTTCCTCTAGGACTGACTGGTTGAATCGCCTTGCAGTCCAGGGGACTCGCAGGAGTCTTCTCCAGCACCATAGTTCAAAGGCCTCCATTCTTTGTCGCTCAGCCTTTCTTATGGTCCAGCTTTCACAGCCATACGTTGCAACTGGGAAAACCATGGCCTTGACTATACGTACTTTTGTTGGCAGGGTGATGTCTCTGCTTTTTAGTATGCTGTCTAGATTTGCCATAGCTTTCCTCCCCAGGAGCAAGTGTCTTTTAATTTCTTGGCTGCAGTCCCTATCTGTGGTGATCTTGGAGCCCAGGAAGATAAAATCTGTCACTACCTCCATTTCTTCCCCATCTATTTGCCAGGAATTGAGAGGGCCGGATGTCATGATTTTGGTTTTCTTAATGTTGAGTTTCAAGCTAACATTTGCACTCTCCTTCTTCACCCGCATCAAGAGGCTCTTTAGTTCTTCTTCACTTTCTGCCATTAGAGTGGTATCATCTGCATATTTTAGGTTTTTGATATTTCTCCCGGCAATCTTAATTCCAACTTTTGATTCATCTAACCCTGCCTTTCTCATGATGTGCTCTGCATATAAGTTAAATAGGCAGGGCGACAGTATACAGCCTTGCCGGACTCCTTTCCCAATTTTGAACCAATCAGTGGTTCCATGTCCAGTTCTCACTGTTGCTTCTTGACCCGCATATAGGTTTCTCAAGAGACAAATAAGATGGTCTGGTACTCCAATCTCTTTAAGAACTTGCCACAATTTGTTGTGATCCACACAATCAAAGGCTTTAGGATAGTAAATGAAGCAGAAGTAGATGTTTTTCTGGAACTCCCTAGCTTCCTCCATGATCCAGCGTATTTTGGCAATTTGATCTCTAGTTCCTCTGCCTCTTCAAAATCCTGCCTGTACTTCTGGTAGTTCTCGATCCACATACTGTTGCAGTCTAGCTTGTAGGATTTTAAGTATAACTTTACTAGCATGTGAAATGAGTGCAATGGTGTGATAGTTTGAACATTCTTTGGCATTGCCTTTCTTTGGAATTGGAATGTAAACTGACCTTTTCCAATCCTGTGGCCACTGTTGAGTTTTCCAAATTTGCTGGCAAATTGAGTGTAGCATTTTTACTGCATAGTCTTTTAAGATTTTTGAATAGCTCTGCTGGAATACTGTCACCTCCACTAGCTTTGTTGTTGCTCAGATTTCCTAAGGCCCATTTCATTTCACATTCTAGGATGTCTGGCTCAAGGTCAGTGACCACCCCATCGTGGTTATTTGGGACGTTAAGCTCGTTCTTGTATAGTTCTTCTGCGTAGTTTTGCCCCTCTTCTTAATCTCTTCTGCCTCTGTTAGGTTCCTGCCATTATGGTCCTTTATCATGCCCATCTTTGCATGAAACGTTCCCTTCATATCTCCAATTTTCTTGAAGAGATCTCTGGTCCTCCCTATTGTATTGTTTTCTTCTATTTCTTTGCATTGTTCATTTAAGAAGGTATTCTTATCTCTTCTAGCTATTCTCTGGAATTCTGTATTCAATTGGGTGTATCTTTCTCTTTCTCCTTTGCCTTTCACTTCCCTTCTTTCCTTAGCTATTTTCAAAGCTTCCTCAGTCAGCCATTTTGCTTTCTTGCATTTCTTTTTCTTTGGGATGGTTTTAGTTGCTACCTCTTGTACAATGTTGTGAACCTCCGTCCATAGTTCTTCAGGCACTCTATCAGTTCTAATTCCTTAAATCTATTTGTCACCTCTACTGTATATTCATCAGGAATATGATTTAGTTCATATCTGAGTGGCCTAGTGCTTTTCCCTATTTTCTTCAATTTAAGCCTAAATTTTGCAACGAGAAGCTCATGATCTGAGCCACAGTCAGCTCCTGGTCTTGTTTTTACTGACTGTATAGAGCTTCTCCATCTTTGGCTGCAGAGCACATAGTCAATCTGATTTCTGTGCTGACCGTCTGGTGATGTCCATGTGTTGAGCCGTCACTTGGGTTGTTGGAAAAGAGTGTTTGTTATGAACATCATATTCTCTTGACAAAATTCTATCAGCCTGTGCCCTGCTTTATTTTGTACTCCAAACTTGCCTGATATTCCGCTTATCTTTTGGCTTCCTACTTTAGCATTCCAATCCCCCATGATGATAAGGACATCATTTTTTGGTGTTAATTCTATAACTGTAGGGCTTCATAGAACTGGTCAATTTCATCCTCTTCAGCAC
>NW_015400496.1:9780-13453 GCF_001527695.2 Protobothrops mucrosquamatus
CTCTTTCCTGTTGGATAGGAACATGAATTCTTGGTTGCACATCCCTGTTCATTGACTGTTGAAAAGAATGCTGACACTGAGAAGGACAAGAATAAAGGATTTAGGACACATTTCTTAGTTTTCTCTTCACTTTTAATGGTGTAGCATTGAGATACAATAACAAAAGTATGTACTGTATCTCTCTGGTCATCTAGACAAGGCCTGTTGAGCATTCCTCTTCCTTGTGAGGTAAATAAATAGTAGACGAGGTAACAGGTCTTTGTTTGGTAGCCCATAATCTTGGGCAGTCTCTCCCCTGATACATGTCCTACCCCCATTCTGTCAAGTGAGAGACTGGAGAGCCATTTGTCTGAAATGGTATAGGGTTTCTTGCCTGAGCAGGGGGTTGGACTAGATGAACTCCAAAACCCCTTCCAACTTTATCATTATTATTAGTATAACTATTCTCACATTACTAAAATCTGCTTTAATCCAGATTATATCTGTTTTCTTCTCCTATGCACTTAAAAAAAAAAAGAACTGAACATTGCCAAATAATGAAATATTCTCCCAAGGAATGATTTCCTATTGGTTTTACTTTGTTTATGTTTCTCTTTCATTTCCCATATGCTTAATTTTATTTTTTTGTAGAATGTTACTCCCCAAACTGAGAAAGAAAAAGTTGCTCACGTGCACGTATACTTAATTTCGATTTGAAACATTGGTTCTCATCCCCGAGACAGAGAACTTGTCCACTTTCTTCAGAAACACCATTTTGTTCGAAAGAGCCTGGGCAGACAAACCCATTGGGTTTAAGGGTGTCACGCCCTGGAACTGCAGAAAGGAAGCTTCTGAATTAGGAAATAGTTTCACAGCCACAATCTTTTTTGAAATATTTATAGCCCAACTAAGTGCCCTCTAAGCATTTTGACTATGGTTCCTATAATTCTCAGTCAATCTGGAATGCACAATTTCTTAATGAACTTCAAGGACATAATGGAGTCTTTAGAAATAATGCAAAATAAATTTTAATCTCCTCCCCTCTCGCGCCTTCTGATTTCTGTCAGAAGGAACCAGATCATTCCACTGATGCTGGAGGGGGTTTCCAAAAACGTTGTCCTCATTTTCGCTACAACTTCTTTCTAAGGATTTTCATGCTACTTGATCCCTCCACCACCAAACATACAAGGTGCTGAAAGCAAGGAGAATCTACTCTTTCAAACGGAGAGTCTGCTGGCTGTTAGAATGGACATTTTAATCTCAGGTTACTTACTGGGAAGAGGTGCAGTATTACAGCCATCGTTCTCACAACATGCTGTTCTCTTCTGCTGGTATTTTCCGGCTACTGACGTGCTGCCACAATAATCATTAGAACACTGCTCAGCTTTTGCACATGACTTGGCAGTAAAGGAGAGTGGAGGACGGGCTGCAAAATTTAATCAGAAAAAAACAAAACCCCATTGTGGCCGATAACAGAGAAATAAAAATATCAAGGCTTCCAATTTAAAGGTTTAAACTCAGATGCACCTGAGGATCACTTCTAACCAGCTGAGAAGATTTAAGTTGTGGATAGGAAGGCTTATTTATATGTTGGATGCTCCCTCCAGGTATGCTGAGATGAAATGGAAGTAATGGAAATAGTAATAATGTTTTGAGATGAATAAGGTGCAGTATGATAAAAATAACAGATATCGTTCTGTTCTTGGATTGGTGGCCACCAGACTTGGAAAAAGTCCAAGTATGATGAAAGATTTGTTGTGATTCCCACCAAGGCCTGTAAGTTACTCCTTGATGCTCTGGGGACCAAAGGATGAAAATGGCAGCCATCATTAATACTGAAAGTGCATTTCACTCACTCATAGTGCTGCGAAAGGAAAGTGTAAGGCAATGTTTTTGGTCCTCTCCACATTCCACCAACTGCATGTCCTCATTTCTGCATTCATCCCTGCAGGCAAAACAGGTCTGGCATTTCAAAGATGCCGCTGCAGATAGAAGAAAAAAAAGAAGGAAGGAAGGAGGGAGGGAAGGAACAAAGGAAGTTAGAAAGAAAAAGAAATGATGAAGAAAGAAAGATAAAGAAAAAAAGAAAAAGGAAGAAAGGATGGAAGGTACGGAGGGAGGAAGGAATAAAGAAAGAAAAAGGAAGGAAGGAAGGAAGAAATAAAGAGAAAAGGAAAAAGAAAGAAAGAAAAATAAAGAAAAAGGAAGAGAGGGAGGGAGGGAGGAAGAAAGGAAGAAAAAGAAAGAAAGAAAGAAAGAAAGAAAGAAAGAAAGAAAGAAAGAAAGAAAGAAAGAAAGAAAAAGAAAAAGGGAGGGAGGGAGGGAGGAAGAAAGGCAAATTTTCATTAGTGATGCTGTACTTCTAGCAATGTTCGAGATGTGTAATGAGATAATTACAGGTAGTCCTCAACTTACAACTATTCCTTTAGTGACAATTCAAAGTATAGAGATGGCTTGAAAGAACCCACAATTGAAGTTCTTCCCCTATTTTGGAGAAATCCTTAACCACAATTTAGTCAAAATTCTTCTAGACTTCTCTTCCCTCCCAAATTTACCCTTGTGTGACTTACCTGTTGAGATGACTGAAGAGAGGAGGAACAGGACAAAGATTCTAGCAGACATCATGATGAGAGTGTGAATCGACTGTGTCTAGCGAAGACAGTGTGAGGCATTTATAGTTCCTGGAGTATGCCTACCTTGGAGGATGAGTTTGAAGAATTCTGCTGAGGAGGTGGAAGGAGAGTTGAAGATGACACTCAAATCCCACACATAGTAGAGCAACATCGACTTACACAAGAAGTTGGAGAAAGGGAAAATGTGCACACAATCCATCAAGATGAGTAAGACAGTTTTGTCATATTGATGATGAAGGAAAACTTGATTTGTGCTCTTATGTGGGGCCCATGTTTAGCAGAAGCTTTGCGTGTCAGTAATGCCCATCTATTAATGGGGTAAGAAATGAGGTTCAAAATCACCATTGGATTGAAATTATTGTGGTAACATTTCAGGAGGAACCACACTTGTGATCAGGCAGAGTAGAGGCCCCTGGTTCAATAGTACTGACTGTGAGAGAGATTTTGTAGTGCTAGTGGACAGTCACTTGAATAGGAGCCAGCCGTGTGCTGCAGCTGCCAAAAAAAGCCAACACGGTTCTAGGCTGTATTAACAGAGGGATAGAATCAAGATCAAATGAAGTGTTAGTACCACTTTATAATGTCTTGGTAGGACCACACTTGGAATATTGAATCCAATTTTGGTTGGCACAATATAAAAAGCTGTTGAGACCAGTGGTGGGATTCAAATATGTGAACAACCGGTTCTCTGTGTGGATGCTGCTTCTGAAAGTCTATTCTGGGCTTGGGCAACAAAAAATTAGCTACCGGTTTTATCGAACTGGTGCAAACTGGCTGAATCCCACCACTGGTTGAGACTCTAAAAAGAATGCAGAGAAGAGCAAGAAAGATGATTTGAGTGATGGTCTAATATTGTATTTGCTTTATTTATTTATTTATTTATTTATTATTTCAATTTATATCCCGCCCTTCTCCCGAAGGACTCAGGGCGGCTCACAACATTATTAAAACAAAGAAAGACCCACACACCCCACCGAATAAAACCAAATTAAAACCAAAATTTTTATGTTGTGATAATTAAAATTTCTAAAAAACCCAGTTTAAAAATCCTCCCTAGGCCA
>NW_015400496.1:14251-15950 GCF_001527695.2 Protobothrops mucrosquamatus
AACTAACACCTTAAAGCGCACCCGGAAGGCCACTGGCAACCAGTGCAGCTCGCGCAGCAGCGGTGTTACATGGGAGTGACGAGTCCCTCCCAACACCACCCGCGCGGCCGCATTCTGGACCAGTTGAAGCCTCCGGGTGCTCCTCAAAGGGAGCCCCATGTAGAGGGCATTACAGTAGTCCAGGCGGGAGGAGACGAGGACGTGCTAATAATAAATATATAAATGGTGTGTCTGGTACAAATTACATGATTTGCATCTTTTGTTTTCTCCTAGATGTCTATACCCCAAACTGTATAAAGGTAAGTCTATAATGTATGACTCTGGTGGAGAAACATTGGTGGCATTTAATTTCTATCTAATCTCACTAAAAATTTTGATTCATCCAGGACAGGTTGCTCCACATTTTATTAGGATGAGTCTCAAACGCAGAGAAATCAGGAGACCTAGGCTGTTCAAATTAGTAAAAGATTCAAGAAAGTGTGTATTTAATGTTGCTTTTATTAACAGTAGCAATAATTGTATTTGCTCAATATTGGAAAAATGAGGAAACACCATCTGAAGGAGAGAAAATCAAGAAAATACTGGACTGCGCAGAAAGGGATAGACTTACACTGAAGATTAAGGAAAAAGAAGACACAGAATATTTTCAAATATGGGATGTATTTTATCAATGGCTGGAAAAACGGGGTAGAGATTAGGAAAGTGATGTGTATTATTAAGTAAAACAGATGAAACCAGACAACGCGTTGTTTACCAAACACTTATGAATTGTAGGTGTCGAAAACTACTAAAATATTATATATATATAAAACAGTAAAAGGTTTATTGTAAAGTTAAGTTCTCTACAACAATCTGAACTACTAGCGGCCAAGGGAAATTAACGGGAGATGAGAGTAGAAGGAATTCAAGGTGGGCTGGACTTGAGGGTGCAAAGGGACTCAAGACATATGATGTGTTTGACCCCTCCCTTGGGCACATCCTGGTCATCTTTTATAATGCGGATCTTCAGGCTGAGTAGAGTAGCATCCTGTAGACGGAGAGCAAAATTTAGGCAATGTCACCCCTTTGAGGCAGCTAATACAAGGAGTACCAAAATTCCACTTTATTGTTTTAGGGTATACCAACTCAAAATTCAGCTGAAGTCTACTTCTACTGCATTAATACCAAACATAATCAGGATGAAGTAATTTGACTTTGTTTCTCAACTTTCTCCTGAATTAATGTTTACCCACCGGTTCTTGCACTTTTACTTTAAGGTTACCACTTGATTCCTCTATGGCCATGGCCAATATAGGAAGAAGATGAAAAATGAGAAATTCATTCATATTTTTTTTTCATTCAAGAAAAATCAAACTAAATGAATGAAGTTAAGATGAACCTTCCCTGACAGGGCCCTCATGCTACGCTGAAGTCCTAGCCAAGGTTCATAACTGAGAGACAGGTATTATATTCTGTTGGATTATGTAGCAGGCGAAGACAGTGGCTGCATTTTTCAGAACCTTTGGAAAGTCAGCCTGAGAACACTCAAATTTGAGCCCCCACCACATTTGAATAGCTGGAGCAGTTGAACTGATGACCAGCCACCCAGCGGTTGCAGCCAGCGAGTAGAGAACAGAGCAGAACAAAGATGGTCTATAGCAGTGGTGGCGAACCTATGGCACGCGTGGCAGAGGGGGCACTCAGAGCCCTTTCTGTGGGC
>NW_015400497.1:0-1102 GCF_001527695.2 Protobothrops mucrosquamatus
AAACTGTTGCAGCCAGGGGGCTGGCCTCAGACAAACTTTCTTTCTCCATAATGAGATCTTCTCCGAATCTTTACCAGCTCCTCTCAAGCCTAGAGGCAGTGGATGGAGTTCGGGACCCCAGGTCGTTTTAAAAGGAGTTGAGATCTAAGCATGATGTCATGTGTCTGATTAACGAAACACTTAAAAGGACTTTCAGGCATAATTTTTCCTAAAAGCATTTATTAAGGTTACAGAGACGTCCGTACGGCATGGTGGAAATGCTTAGATCTGGATTCTTTTCCGTTACACATACATTCTAAGCATTTTTCCCCGCCCCTATTTTGAGGTCATGGTTCACATCTTCCAATTAACTTGGAAGATGTGATTTACTTCCGGTTTCTTTTTCCCGGGCTTTCACTGTTGCCTGATTTAACTATAAAAATACCAGACAGTTCTGCATATTATCAAAGCAAGAATATACAGTATTTGCAGCGTTGACAGCTGCAATGGTTGTAAGTGTGAAAAATGGTCATAAGTCACTTTTTTTAGTGCTGTCATGACTTCATGAATGGTCGCTACATGAAGTCTAGGACTACCTGTACATAATTTGGTATCGTACGATGGACGGCCTTCGGTAGCCATTTCACGTCAATGTTAAAAAGCAGCAGCGAAAGGCTTTAGACCTGGGGCACCCCAAACTGCAGGGGCCTAGGACTCAGCCCCTCCTACCCACACAGACTGGACCCAGGCATGGAGATGGAAGTAGAAGCAGTGTAATAAAGGGCCTCTCATTTCCAGTCCCAAACGCCTGTCCAGAAGGATATCGTGAAACCTGATGAAAGGTCTAGGAGGGACAAAATGGTTGTATCCTGTGTATCCCGGGGCCTCCAAAAGTCCACGAGAGTTGCAACCAATGCCGTTTTGGTGATGTGCCCCGGCCTGAACCCAGACCGAGAAGGGCCCAGGTGTCTTTCTCCTGCACAGCCCTTTCTCCGGGTGGCAAAGTCAGAGCTGCAAGCAGAGGGCGGGTTGAGGTTCCAGGCTGCCAACCTCTCATTGTCCTATTCAGCTGCACTTAGAAAAGATCTTAATCTGCAGCAATGTCTTGAAATCCTCTGCCAGG
>NW_015400497.1:5003-6170 GCF_001527695.2 Protobothrops mucrosquamatus
GGAACAATGGGTGGAAAGGAATCAAGGAGAGAAGCAACCTGGAACTAAAGAGAAATTTCCTAACAGTGAGAACAATTTAACCAGTGGAACAGTTTCCCTCTAGAAGTTGTGGGTGCTTCATCGCTGGAGGTTTTTAAGAAGAGACTGGCAGCCACTTGTCTGAAATGATACGAGGTCTCCTGCTTGAGCAGGAGGTTGGACTAGAAGACCTTTAAGGTTCCTTTCCAGCTCTATTCTGATTGATATACGTAGACATATGGACGAAGAAATTTCTAAATTCTTAGGTGTTTATTTTTGTGGGTGTATATGTGTGAATTTTATAAACGAATCAATATTTTAAGTTGAATTTTGCTAGTCTTCTATATGCCAAGTCAATCATAAATAATAATGTTTATGTCATGGTTTCAATAGATGAAGCCCATGAAAAGAACCTTGAGGCAAAATTCTTCCTTAAAGTACATTTATTAGGAATACAAAGTATCAGCCACCCAAAAACTCTTCCCCCAGATACAAAGTACAACTCCCACCCCAATTAACTGTCATAAATCACATTCCCCAATTATCTTAAAGCACGGCTTTCTCCTCAGCTCCACAGCCCGCCAAAACGTTATCAACTTGTCCTTGGATTTCCACAGCAGTGTTATTGTTATGGCTAGCTGAGCTTACATTCCAATCCCCCCCTCTCTGCTGCCCCTAATTTCTAAAGTAAAAAAAAGCATGTTAAAGGAAAAGAGAAAATGGCTGCATTTTCATCAGTTGTCAGAGCGGAAACATCCTCTGATAGCAGCATTGACAGTTAGAGGTTAAACTAGAATTTTGATGTTTTCATGGTAATATATGTTGTTTTTTTGCTGCTTTCACACTTCCTGTACTCATTTGTTAAACAATAATGAAACTAACCCTTTAATATGAACATGACAAAAGATTTAGCATGAACACTAATATGGTAAGACACAAGAGGACTCACACAGAAGAGAAACCATATGAGTGCCCAGATTGTGGGAAAGGTTTGGGGGTGGGAAACCGAGTGACGCCAAAAACAGTGCTCTGAGCCTCAGTGATATAATTTTAAGTGAAGAATTAAAAATGTTAAGGACTACGTTGTTAAGACAACAATTAGAAATAGAGACTTTAGCAGCTTCTGTGATGTGAGGGCCATGTGCAGAA
>NW_015400497.1:13970-16035 GCF_001527695.2 Protobothrops mucrosquamatus
CTGGGTTTTTCTGAGGAATCAGGCCAGGATCCATTTTTAAGAAGGGTTTTCTTCTAGTTAGCCGAAGAGACACAATTTCCAAACAGGAATATGTATAAGAATCCCTTGATAGAAAGAAGGAGGGAAGGCATACACTGTATGATGTATTTTTTTTCAATTTCTTGTTTATTGCTGATTTAATATTGTTTTGAATATATTACAACTTCTAATTTAAAAAAAAAGAGTGTCAGGCAGAAAAGACTTTGTGTGCTGGTGCATACTACCATTCTTTTTAAAATGCTTTCAAAGATTTCTTTGAAAAGTATATTAGTTTTTTGAGGGGAAGAGGCCTATTGTTTTTACAGAACTGTAAGAAGACATACTAGCCCAGGGGTGTCAAACTCAATTTCACTGAGGGCCGCATCAGCATTGTGGATGCCCTCGTGGGGGGGCGGCCAGGGGGGGCGTGACCTACTGGGTGGGCATGGATGGAGTGGGTGTGGCCTACTGGGTGGGCATGGCCAGCTCTACATTATTCGCATCAAGGGTGCCTGTGGGGACCTGGGCAGGAGTGGGACAGATCTGAGGGTTTCTGGCAAAAGGGGGTGGGACCAAGGCAAGCGCCAAGGCATGGTCCATTTCTTCATTCCTCACAAAGGGTGACACCTCCCCAGCATGCACCCAGGGGCCGGGGCCGACACAGCAGGAGGCTGGTTCCTCGTTGTTTGTTGACGGCCTTGTGCAGCTAAGACTGAATGCGTTTCAGCATAGATGGCCACCCCAAAATTGTACATTGGCTCCCGGCTAGCCTGGGCCAGGGCCAAGGCAGTGGGGGCCATTCCCTCACTGTTTCCAGGGTCACATGAAACCACTTCGCGGACCGCGTCCGGCCCCCGGGCCTTGTGTTTGACATGTCTGATCTAACAGCAGGGTCGGCGGTGAATGAGTTGCGACATCCAACTGGAGGGAGAGGAGCTGAGGTGAAAGGCTTTAAAAGCATAGAGTATTGCTAGAAAGGATGTCGATGAGAGGAGAAGGGCAAGAGAACTTCCTCTTCCAGTTTATCCATGGAAGGATGGGAGGGGCAGTCTTGCTCTTCCCAGGGTCGAAGCAGCAGCTGGAAGGTGAGTTGAGAGTTCGGAGGAGAAACCAGGAGCAAATAGAACTGCCTTGTTTCCTCCAGGGTGTAAAAGCAGAGAAGCAACTAGGTTGAAACATGTCGGCTGCTACTGTATAACGTTTCTTTTTCCAAATGTTTTTACACTTACGCTGTATGATTTAAAACTTCTGCCTCCAGTTTTCTGCTGGGAGATGGGAGAAACTAAAATGTAAAGGCCTGGAGCTAAACATACGAAGAAAGGTTGCAGGATTTGGGTATGGCCAGTCTAGAGAAAAGAAGGATTAGGGAGGGACATGATATTATTATTCCAATATTTGAGGGGCTGTCACAAAGAGGAGGGGGTCAATTTATTTTCTAAAGCACCAGAAGGCAAGAGAAGAAACAATGGATGGAAAGTAATCAAGGAGAGAAGCAACCTGGAATTAAGGAGAAACTTCCTAACTGAGGAATAATAGAATAGAATAGAATAGAATAGAATAGAATAGAATAGAATAGAATAGAATAGAATAGAATAGAATAGAGCTGGAAGGGACCTAGGAGGTCTTCTAGTCCAGCCCCCTGCTCAAACAGGAGAACCTATAACATCTCAGACAAGTTATTAGCCTCTTTTTAAAAATCTCCAGTGATGGAGCACCCACGATTTCTGGGGGCAAGCTATTCACTGTCAGGAAGTTTCTCCTTAGTTCCAGGTTGCTTCTCTCTTTGATCACTTTTTTCTGATATGGTGACCAAAATTGGCTGCGGTATTTCAGGTGTCTTACTAAGGTTTTATGAAAGCGGTACTAATATATCGTGTAATCTTGATTCTATGCCTCTGTTTATACAACCCAGGATTAGTTAATGCTGCACACTGCTGGCTCATGGTTAAGTGATCGTCCATCAGGACTCCAAGGTCCCTCTCATAGTTATTCTTTTTAAGCCAGGTTTTGCCCAATCTCTACTTGTACCTTTGATTTTTCCTGCCTA
>NW_015400498.1:0-1463 GCF_001527695.2 Protobothrops mucrosquamatus
TATGGAGTGCGATAACAGTGAAAAAAGAAAAAGGATCAGCTAATATCATCTTTGCTTAAACTGAAGCATGTCAGAGTTCAAAAATCAGAAAGTTGAAAGGTTTCTTATGCATCATTTAATTAGAATTGATTTCAGGTACAGGTCCTTTTCTAGGATGCACTTCCACCAAAAGTGTGGTTGTGCATGGTTGTATTTAAAAGTGGTTTATTGGTTTCCAATTTCCTTGCAAAATTGTTTGACAGCAAATGTTCAGTATTCATGGAATATATGGAGAATGAATATGTAAGTTAAAATTTGTAGAACATCTTAGGAACTAAAAATATGTGGTTCTGGAGGACTCTCAGTTGCACTGCAGAAGCTTGAGTTTCCAATGGGATGAATGCTCCAGTAACTACTGGTAGCAGGAAGGCAGCCTTTCATATGGAGCCCTGGGCTGTTTTTTAAGTTCTTCCCAGTCTGCAGTTCCTGAAAATTATGAAGTCAGTATGGGTTCCATACATTCCAACCAGAAATACATTCACTTTTGCTTCCATGTGCCTATGGCTCTGTTTGGGGGCTAAATAAAATATGAAATAGCAGGTATTCATTTTCATCCATGTGATCCCATCACAGCCGCTTGTTGTTTTTATGCAGTAATGCACACTTCTATATTTATGTGAGGCATGAATAAAATATATTTTATTTCAGTGTGTGCCAGCTCTCTAGATCAGGCAGGCTTGGGACGGTGCAAGAGTCCCGGGCATTTGCAGAAGCTGCCCGGGACCAGACTGAGCGGCGCCAGCCTTGTGCACATGCGCAAGGCGTGAAAAGCCCGCCTCATGATTGGTTGAATTTGCCCGGGGATCAGAGGGTATAAATAGAGGCCTGCGTGCCTCTGCTCTGGTTGTTCGTAGAGTGGAGCAAACAATAAAGACTTGTTGGAGATGATTCGTCTCAAGCGCCATTATTCTCCGGACATAACACTGGCGACGAAGGTGGGATACAGTCTCTACAGCTAAGAAAAGCTAGAAGACTCACCCAAAGAAGTCCGGAAGAGAAACGGCGTGGAAGTCAGTGTTATCCTGCCAGTACGAAATCGCTGGAGGGTGCGTGCGGCTGAAGAAGAAGAAAACTTGATCATCGATCATGGCTAAAGTTGGGCGTTTAGCGGAATTCGACGTCTCTCACCCCGAGAGGTGGGAATCTTATGTGGCAAGAGTCGAGACGTATTTTCACATAAACCAGATTCGAGAGGAAGGCTTAAAGGCTGCCACATTGTTGTGCATTTGTGGGCAAGACGCCTTTGAGATCGCCGAGAGCTTAATCGCCCCAGACTCGCTGGAAACGGTATCATACTCCGACCTCAAGAAAACCTTAAAGGAACACTTCCAGCCCAAGCAATCAGTCATGGCTTGGAGGCACACATTTCAACAGAGAGATCAGCGAGTTGGAGAATCAGCAAAAGACTACGTTGCGGCCTTGAG
>NW_015400498.1:4947-6168 GCF_001527695.2 Protobothrops mucrosquamatus
CCTTTCAGGGTCAATTCTTCCTGGTTGTTGTTGATAGCCATTCCAAATGGCTGGAGGTCGTGCCTGTTCTAGTGTCGGATAACGGTCCTCAATTTACTTCTACTGAGTTTCAGGGATTTCTCCGGACCAACATGATCCGCCACGCTGCTTTGGCTCCCTTCCATCCTTCCACCAACGGTCTGGCTGAACGGATGGTCCGCGTCACCAAGGACGCCCTCAAGAAGCTGACTTATGGCAACTGGCATCACAGGTTGGCTGACTTTCTTTTGGCACATCGTACTACTCCGTGCACTGCCACGGGTAAGTGCCCGGCCGAACTCCGCTGGGGTCGTCGGCTCATGACTAAATTGGACAGGCTGCATCCGGAACGTGTAGCTGCTCAGGTGTCTCAGCCACACCTACCACGGGTCCTACGTGAAGGTGATCCTTTCTGGGCCAGGAATTACGGGCCTGGCCACCTTTGGGTACCAGCTGTGGTCTGCAAAGTCTCGGGGCCTCTGTCATACGAGGTGTCCCTGACAGACGGCCGCGTACTTCGCCGCCACATCGATCAATTACGTGTGAGGCGGGACTTGCCTATGGTTCCTTCTCAGTCTCCTCTAGGGTGGGAGGAGGAATGGGAAATGCATTCTGGAAGTCAATATCAACAGCCTACGTTGGCTGTGGGAAGGGAAACGGGTACTCAACACCCAACTTCCACAGGTGCTGCAGGTAGTAGTTCTTGGGAAAGGGAGTACATAGACACCCCCACACACACTCCAGCCTGGGAGTCCCACCGGTGGCAGACTAATTATCCACCCCTAATAAGCAATACTCCAGACACGGAGAATACCTGGGAGCACACTCACAACTCACAACATGCAAGAGAGCAGGCAATACAAAAGGGAAACACGCCCCTTACTGAAAGGGCTCAAAGAAGGATGTCCTCGCGCATCAGAGCTAACAGGGAGGCATCCCTAGTCCCTAGCACTACAGAAACGAGCCAGGAATTCCGCACTCCTTCAGGAAACACGGGAATGAACTCACAGGGGTTAGACAACTCCATTGAGGGTAGATCAACCAGGTTTAGCAACCAACAGGGCTCTGACTGCTCAAATACGGGAGACGGGCTGGAAAGTCAAGCTGAAGTCACTGGACATTCACAGGGCACTTCACCAAGTGCAAGTAGCAACGGGGATAACAATACAAACTCTCCAGGTCTGAGAAGGTCGCTCAGGGTAA
>NW_015400499.1:0-1794 GCF_001527695.2 Protobothrops mucrosquamatus
AGGAATTCTGGGAGTTGAAGTCCACCAGTCATGAAGGGGCCATAGTTCCCCCATGCTGGCTGAGGAATTCTGGGAGTTGAAGTCCACCAGTCATGAAGGGGCCATAGTTCCCCCATGCTGGCTGAGGAATTCTGGGAGTTGAAGTCTGCGAGTCAAGAAGGGGCCATAGTTCCCCCACGCTGGCTGAGGAATTCTGGGAATTGAAGTCCAGGAGTCATAAAAGAGCCAAGGTTGCCTACCCCTGGGCTGGACAGTCACTTGTCTGAGATGGCATAGGTTCTCCTGCTTGAGCAGGGGGCTGGACTAGAAGACCTCCACGGTCCCTTCCAGCTGAATTCTATTCTACTGAAAAAAGTGACTTACGACCGTTTTTCACACTCACGACCATTGCCTCATCCCCACGGTCACGTGATCAAAATTGGGCCGCTTGGCAACTGACTCGTATTTGCAACGGTTGCCGTTTCCCCCACGGGGTGTGTGTCATGTGATCGTCTTTTGTGATCTTCTGACAAGCAGGATCAATGGTGGAGCCAGATTCACTTAACAACCCTGTTGCTCACTTAAAGACAGCAGTGACTCACTTAACAACCGTGACAAGAAAGGTAAAATGGATAAAACTTGTTTAGCAACAGAAAATTTGGGCTTATTTTTGGCCGTAAATCAAAGACTCTCAGTATTGACTATGTTGTGAACATTCTTGACTTAGGATAACCTTGTGACTACCTGAGGAACTGCAATGATTCACTTAACAACGGTGGCCAGAAAGGTTGTAAAATGGGCTGGCTGGGGAATTCTGGGAGTTGAAGTCCACCAGTCTTAAAGTCCCACAGGTCTTAAAGTTGCCACGGGGAATTCTGGGAATTGAAATCCACAGGTCTTAAAGTTGCCAGGAATAGGACACCCCTGGGGTAGGTCTTTGCTGACTGAAGAATTCTGGGAGTTGAAGTCCACAGGTCTTAAAAGTGGCCAGAGTTGGACACTTCTGCCTTAAGGCTTGACTGTGATCGGTGAGAACCAGTTTTGCTTCAACATCTGAATTTTTCCCCCTTTTTTAGCAGCTTCTGAATCTGCAGGATTCAGGTTAGTGTCTGTTGCAGCCCCACTTGACAATTAAGCAAACCGTGATAGTACCAGCTTCTACAAACGCCCTAATAAATTTGCTTGTTGTTTTAAGGAGACACAAAATATTAAAATACTGCAATGCCACAGCCATCCTTTGAGGTATCTACAGGTAGTCCTCAGCTTGCAACCGTTCATTTAGTGACCGGTCAAAGTTTCAACCGCACTGAAAAAACATTACCTTGCAGTGCAGCATTCCCATAGTCAAAATTTGAGTGCTTGTCAACTGGCATGTATTTACAATGTTTGCAGCACGCCCAGGTCATGTGAATGCGATTTACCACCTTCCCAGCCAGCATCGGGCAAGGAGGATGCCAGATTGGATTCATGACCCCATGATTCATTTAACAACCGCCACGATTTGCTTAACGACCGTGGCCGAAAGAGTTTGTAAAGTTGGGTGTGACTCCCAGCAACGACCTTGCATAACCGTAAAAATGCTGGCCTGAACTGTTTGTCGTGTGTTGAGGACTGTCTGCGTGGTGATCCTTCGACTTGGCTAGATTCAAAATCGTCCTCACAGTCTTTGTTAAACCCAATCCGGTTTTTAACTTACTTGGCGAGCCAGATTTGTGTCTAATTATTTATTTGTTGAATTTACTGATGACTTTCCAACCAGCTCTCCAAATTATCTTCATTATCTGCTTACATCAGAAGTGAATAATAGGAACTGAA
>NW_015400499.1:4311-6167 GCF_001527695.2 Protobothrops mucrosquamatus
GGTCAGCTTCTTTGCAAGGTTGTGATTGCCTGCTGGGGTCAGGTCCAGGAGGAGGAGGAGGAGGAGGAGGAGGAGGAGGAGGAGAGCACTTGAACGAAAGGTTCCCTCCCCTGGTCTGGCTGTCATTTTTATTTTTATTTTTTAGCAATTTTAGCTATTTCTACATTACTTGATGGATGCTTCCCAGCCCTGCCTTGCTCTCTCTGCACAGCTTTCCGTGTGTGTCCGCCGGCTCAATTTACAAGCCTGCCTAGAGCATCTGCCGATGGACTCGCTCGGCGCTTCCAGCTTCGGAGCAAAGTTAGGAAGGACTCAAGCCGGAGATTCCCACCCGCTCCCTCCCTCCCTCCCTCTCTCACCCTTCTATATTTTTTTTTTAACAGCACACATTGTTTGCGCTGGTTTTTCCGGCACTGTTTTCGCCCGCAGATGATGCAGCCTTCGGTCCTTCTTCGCGGCTTCGGAGAGCGAGCAAAAAAAAAGCATTTTATTTGTATTTTTTTTGCACCAGGAGACAAGGGATAAATGGTTACTACGGGTAGTTCTCGGCTTACAACCCTTCGTTTACTGACCGTCGGAAGCCGCAACGGCACGGGAAAAAGGGACTTCTGACCGGTTTGCGTGCTTAGACGACCGTCGCGGCCTCCCCGCGGCCATCGGATCGGAATTTGATTTGGCGGTCCGGGTTTGCGGCGCTGGGCGACTGTCTCGCGTTTAGGACGGTCGCCTTGTCCGGGGGGGGGGGATCATGTGATCACCAGTTGCGACCGTGCCGGCTGACTTCTCACAAGTGGAGTCAACGGGGAAAGCCCGATTTGCTTTACAACGTTGGCAAAAAGTGGTCGTAAAACGGGGCACAGCTCGCTTGCTTAGCCACGGAAAGTTTGGGCTCTGTTGTCGTAAGTCGAGGACTGCCTGTGTTTTGGCAAATGGGGCACCATTTTGATTTATTGGATTTTTTAAAGCCCGCTTGTATTATTTTTACGAGCAACTCCAGGTGGTGAACGTACGTTATTCCTCCCTTCCTCTTTCTTCCTCCTCCTCCTGTTTCACCCACCACAACAGCCCTGTGAGGTTGGTTGGGCTGAGGTGTTATCTGGGGTCCTGGGGGCTGCCTGAGCTGGGTGGTGTCCCTGCAGACGTTTCATGACCCAACTAGGGAACATCTTCAGGGCTAGAAGTGACGGGGAGGGGTCTGCTCTCATTTTAGACAGCCTGTCCTGTCAGTATTGGTGGGGGTGGTCTTGAGGGTTCCTCGGTTAGGCTGCTTGTCTGAGTTGGTAGTTGGTAGAGAGAGCAAACCCCACTCCTTTCTAACACTGATGATGCTCCCTAGTTGGGTCACGAAACGTCTGCAAGAAAACAGGGAAGCACAGAGAGCACCAAGGACCCCACAGTCCCTTCCTCCTCTTCTTCTTCTTCCTCTTCCTCTTCCTCCTTTTTTTTCTTTCTCCTCCTCCTCTTCCCTCTTGCACTGATGATGTTCCCTAGTTGGGTCATGAAACGTCTGCAAGAAAACAGTGAAGCACAGAGAGCACCAAGGACCCCACAGTCGTCGTCGTCGTCGTCGTCCTCCTCCTCCTCTTCCTCCTCCTCCTCCTCCTCCTCCTCCTCCCTCTTGCACTGATGATGTTCCCTAGTTGGGTCATGAAACGTCTGCAAGAAAACCACCCAGCTCAGAGAGCACCAAGGACCCCACAGCTGTCCTTGTCCTCCTCCTCCTCCTCCTCCCTCTTGCACTGATGATGTTCCCTAGTTGGGTCATGAAACGTCTGCAAGAAAACCACCCAGCTCAGAGAGCACCAAGGACCCCACAGTCGTCGTCGTCGTCCTCCTCCTCCTCCTCCTCCTCCTCC
>NW_015400500.1:0-1413 GCF_001527695.2 Protobothrops mucrosquamatus
GGGAAGCATTTTCCCGATAATGTGCATTAAGATGGTTATATGAAAATAAATTGCATTATGCTATATTGCAATGTTTTCAAATCTGACATTAGGTTAGCCTAACACTGTAATTTTCTCCAATACTCTAATGACATTTTGCTACGGTTTGCTCTGTGGCTATTTTGTTCTTTCTGCCTCCACGTTCCATTTGTTCCTGAAAGAAATGCACAAGGTTTCCCAGCACACATAAATAAGATCTGACTGTTCTTCACTATGGTCATCCAGGCTAAGATTTTCTTTTTTAAAACTGACTAAATCTAATCAGCATCTTTTGGGATAGTGACTTTTAAGCCTTAATTTCAATATTAAACATGGCAGAGCACTCAGCAGGAAGAAAGGCAACTACAGGAAGAAAATACAGATATAGACTGCCATCTTCCAGTGGAATCTCTCCTAAGCAACTAAGTTGAAGATCAATAACAATGTCCTGCAAATAAGCATTTATACAGAAACTGGGATCTTCCAAGCTATTAGATCTCCTGCAGGATATTCTCATCTGCAAATCTGTAATTATTTTCCTTGGGATTTATGATATATTTGTTTGAGCATATATTTGGACAAATGCTGTTTTTTTCCTCCTGGTTAGTTATATATTTCGTTGATGGACATCTAAATGAACTTTCAGCATGAAAGCCTTCATTTCTATTTTAATTAAATGTTTCATTTTGACTGACTGTCCCTTTCCAATAAAAACATTGTTTATGGTTCATATAAGAACACTTATATAAATAGCATGCATTATTGTTTAACTCAATAATGTCCATTCGCTTAATGTAAAAAAAAAAACCCAATTACAAATGTCAAACACATCTGTGAATCAGATAAATGTTTCGTAAAACTTAAAATATTTTCTTGAGTGGGAAGAAAGACTGCAGACTTTTGCTTTGGTGTCTTGCATTTTAGATATAAAGTGAAATAGTTTTGTGATTAAGAAATGGCAGACAGGGTTTGACAATTAAAATAAAGACAATAATAAATAATGCTAAAAAAATACAGAGGATGATATCTAATGCATTTATCCTTTAATAATATATGATCCCATCCAGACATTTAAGAAAATTATGCATATACAGAATATGCATACCTAAGGGGAAAATGTGTACAAAATTGTACATAAGCAGGAACAGCACCGAAGAAAGAACATTATTTTACAGAAAATAACTTCTAAATATTTATATGTTATGAAAATAGCATTCCCAAAGGTGTTGAGTAGAAGGAATGTGCACAAACAGATGTATGGTTTTTCATGATGACTTTAAAAACAAAATAAAATTGATGTGAAAAAATAGACTCAAGTCTGATTAAAGCTGACAGATTTATCCCATTGCTTTGGGGCACAGGATCTTTTCCTGCCCACAGTGATAACCTATTTCA
>NW_015400500.1:4591-6167 GCF_001527695.2 Protobothrops mucrosquamatus
CACTGGAAGTTTTTAAGAAGAGACTGGACAGCCATTTGTCCAAAATGGTATAGGGTTTCCTGCCTGAGCAGGGGGTTGGACTAGATGACCTCCAAGGTCCCTTCCAACTTTATTATTATTATTATTATTATTATTATTATTATTATTATTATTATTATTATTATTATTATTATTATTATTATTATTATTATTATTATTACAATCGAAGACCTGTCAACATACTTGCAAAATGATATGTGGCTCATGATGCCATGCCTGCCATTGGCAAATTATGACTTCTCTGTGCAGATTTCACTACTGAGTATATAATAAGTTGCATATGCTTCAGAAAATACTCAAAAAAGTGTTTTGGATTTGGAACAAACACGGAGTTCTCTACTCTCCATTGAAGAGGTACTCATTCCTGTGCAAGATTGAAGCATTTCATTATCATCTCAGAATATACAAAAATGTAATTATTTATAATTTTTCTTTAGCCATTGAAATTTCTTTTCTGAATTGCACATTGCATGCAACAATGAAAGCCAAAACTCTGATATTTTTTTTGTCCCTAACAAACAGTGCCAGTGACTTAAAACTTTCAGTGGAAAAAGAGGGAAGAAAACAACAATATTGTTTATTTCTGAAAATAACTTTCCTCCAAAAGAAAAATTATGGGTGGGAGTAAGATGAGAATATTTTTCTTTAATTGCTTTTTTATTTAAAATAACATAAGATCAAAACTAAATCTAAAGAAGCAGAATTTAGAGCACAGCTTCTTGCCCCCAGGTCTAGCAAAAAATTTAACTTTATTTCACAAAAGATGAAAAATCTAGCTGTTACATAGCACTGTTGATAATTAAGTTACCAATGTTGATGACAATCATGGTATGTATATACATACATACATACATACATACATACATACATACATACATACTGTTTTCTGAGGTTTTCGCGGGTGTTTGTATGTAGGTCTTTGGTTATTCGGGTTTTCTCCCACGTAAAATTGGAAGTGTCTTGGCGATGTTTCGACGAAGTCACATTCGTCATCTTCAGGCTGGTGTTTTCGGCTTCGTGCTCCTAGAAGCATGAAGCCGAAAACACCAGCCTGAAGATGACGGATGTGACTTCGTCGAAACATCACCAAGACACTTCCAATTTTACGCGGGAGAAAACCCGAATAACCAAAGACCTACATACATACATACATACATACATACATATATACATACATATATACATATATACATACGTACATACATACATATGGAGGAATGCTGTGGATATAATTTACTTGGACTTCAGTAAGGCATTTGATAAAGTACATCACAACCTACTACTTGACAAGATAGAAAAATGTGGGGTAGACAGCATCACCACCAGATGGATCCGTACGGCTGACCAGCCGTACTCAGCGAGTGGTCCTCAATGGAACCACATCTACATGGAGGGAAGTGTGTAGTGGGGTGCCCCAAGGCTCTGTTCTGGGCCCAGTGCTCTTCAACATCTTCATCAACGATTTGGATGAGGGGATAGATGGGGAACTCATCAAATTTGCAGACGACACCAAGCTGGCAGGAATAGCCAACACTCC
>NW_015400501.1:0-1343 GCF_001527695.2 Protobothrops mucrosquamatus
GTAGCTGAAGTTAGCTTCTCCTTCGTGCTGCTCCCCTAACCAGCAATTTCTGGCAAAGCCTCTACTTTGCCCTGAAAATCCACCATACAAATTGTTTTCTACTACCACCCACTTCCTTTCTTCAGAGTTAGCCAAAAACGGTAGAAGCTGTGAGATGATGCAGGGAATGAGCAAGTGGAATCTGCTCTCAAGAAGAAGAAGAAGAAGAAGAAGAAGAAGAAGAAGAAGAAGAAGAAGAAGAAGAAGAAGAAGAAGAAGAAGAAGAAGAAGAAGAAGAAGAAGAAGAAGAAGAAGAAGAAGAAGAAGAAGAAGAAGAAGAAGAAGAAGAAGAAGAAGAAGAAGAAGAAGAAGAAGAAGAAACAACAACAATAACAACAACAACAACAACAACAACAACAACAGCCTTTTGGCTAACTTCAAGAGCTCGTCTACTAGTGAAACAGCTGATGCCTGGACAGCAGCCACAAATGACTGAAACGGCTGAGATTTTGTACTATCAGAGAGACAGAGCAAGCCAGAAAATTATCTCGGACTTGGTTGCTACTCATATTCTAGAGAGAAGTGGGAAAACCTTAGATAGATGTATTTTAAAAGGAGAGGTTCAAATCATATTAAAAACAAAAAGGGGATTCAACTTGACCTCAAGAGAAAACCTTGATAACCTATGTAAAACATAATTGCCCCAATTTCATACAAGCTTAATCAGTGGAAGATGGATGGATTGCAGGCTCCAGAAACTTAATGGACAACTGTGACAGATAATGGTGAGAGATGGTTGCTGAAATAGATGTTCTTATGACTGTAGTGAAATAAAATAAAGTCTTCTTTGAACCAAGCTCAGTTCCTGGGAACCTCATAGAGACAATCTTGCTGTCTTCTTGGCAGCATTAAGGAAAAGATTTTCAGTGTGTTTTTTCAACTTCCCAGTCTAACCTACAACCCTGGTACTTAGTTTCTCATTTCAATATTCATCAGGCCATCCTCAGCTTCTGAAACCAAACAAGATCAGCCAGGTATTTTGTATCTAACCTCTGTCTTATTGTTACTCTTATATTGATTGCACTCCTATTCTGCCTTTTGAGACTGTAAGGCAGTTTCTCGTCTGGTGCCTTTAATCACTATACTAAAATGATGCTTGCTTTCTCATTTGGGTCAATATAAAAGGGGGAAAAATGACATTGCCATAGGTGTATACTACAGGCCACCCAACCAAACAGAGGAAATAGATGAACTTTTTGCTAGTCAGCTAACTAAGGTATGTAGGAAGCACATCACAATAGTAATGGGGGACTTTAACTACCCTGACATCAACTGGGACACAAACTCTGCACCAAGTGGAAGAT
>NW_015400501.1:3973-6167 GCF_001527695.2 Protobothrops mucrosquamatus
GAAGAGACTGGACAGCCATTTGTCCGAAATGGTATAGGGTTTCCTGCCTGAGCAGGGGGTTGGACTAGATGACCTTCAAGGTCCCTTCCAACTTTACTATTATTATTATTATTATTATTATTATTATTATTATTATTATTATTATTATTATTATTATTATTATTATTATTATTATTATTATTATTATTATTATTATTTTCTCTCTCCCTTTCTCCATCAGCATTCTCCAGTCTTTCTGGCTACAGCAGTGTTTCTCAACCTTGACAATTTTAAGGCATGTGGACTTCAACTCCCAGAATTCCACAGCCAGAATTGCTGGCTGTGGAAATCTGGGAGTTGAAGTCCACATGCCTTAAAATTGTCAAGGTTGAGAAACACTGGGCTACACAGACCGCTGCCACTGGCGGTGGGGGGAGGTTATTGTTTCATGTGCGCAATCTAATTCCCTGCGTGCACAAATGAAACTTTGCATGCAGTGGGCGACACTGCTTGTGTGGCTGGTTCCTAATGGGCCGCGGCCCAGGAGTTGGGGATCCCTCTTCTACACATATACACAAAAACATAATACATAAATAATTTAACACAACCCTAACTTAGATGTATATATATAAAAGGCAAAGCTTCAAGGTACATGTACAGGCATATGTGCTACTTTAAATTTTCCTTTCTGATATTGATCTCTAATGTCTTCTAGCTCAACCTTTTATAAGTAGTGCATCAGTGATGTGGTGGTCATTACACTTGCCTTGCAAATATAAGATTACTGGTTCAAAACCTAGAACAAATAAAAAAGAAATACATTTTTTTTTCTTTCCCTGAGGTACCTACAGGTCTCCGGACTTTTTTAAAAAAATTATCACCGTAATGCACTGTTTCTTAATTCCTCTAGTTGCTTGAGTCTTTACTGTATCTTTAGATTTATTTAAAAATAAATAGATAGATAACTGCCCCTCTCCTCTCTGGCAGTACATTTATTTTACCAACTAACATTACTATGTTTAATACAATGTTTTCTTTTATAATTATATTAAATTATTTTCCTTTTTGTACCTCTCTCTTTTCAATATCCCATAGCATCCCATCTGTTGCCTGCTTTATCTGTTGTATATCCACATAATGTTCTTTGCCATGTTCTCTTCATTTTTCTGCTGGCTTGAGCTTTTTCTTTATTTATTAAATTTGTATGACTCAGCAGTTCACCAGTAAATTCATACTTTAATTATGTAAAATAAGATGCAGGAGAGTATTTGCGAAATTAGGTGTTGTGTTCAGGTTATCAGGAATTATTTTGATTTAAGTTAAATAAAGAGAGAGACTTCCTACAGCCATTCAAAGCAACCCACAAGGAGAATCCACAAGGGTGAACTATATTTTTGGTGGCTAAGTGCCATATTCAGTCATGTGCAGTATGCTGAAAAGCCAAGTTCAAAGAGCTGGCAGAGCCTGGAGAAAAAGTAGGTAGAACTGGCGGTAAAAAGGGCTGGGCATAAATATTTGATAAATGAAAAACATTGACAAAAAGCAGTAGCCAGCCAGATTTTTCCAAGAAATAGTAAGAAAGCTTTAGCAGCAGGCAGACCACACATTCTCGTATTTATAAGTATATACCATCCCTGAAATGAAAGTATATACATGCATACATACTCTGTCTTCCTCCCTCCCTCCCTCCCTCCCTCTCTCACCCACACACACAAACAGAGTGGACAGAAGGCAAGCTATTCCTGTTTAATATAATTTTATATAACAGAATATTAATGCCCAAGCCTTGAACATGTACTTGATTTTTTTTTTTTACTGTTCCCTTTGTCCATATTCTAGCTTGCATTTTTCCTGTGCCCAGCACGGGAAAGGGTGTGCAATGTGAAAGGAGCTTTGGAGTTCACACAAAAACTTTTGACTTCACAGATTGCAGTTTTCAGCACTCCCCACCAGCATGGCCAGTACTGGGAATGAAGCTTAGCACCATATTATTATTATTATTATTAATAATGATGATGATGATGATGATGATGATGATGATGATGATGATAAAGTTGGAAGGGACCTTGGAGGTCATCTAGTCCAACCCCCTGCTCAGGCAGGAAACCCTATACCATTTCGGACAAATGGCTGTCCAGTTTCTTCTTAAAAACTTCCAGTGTTGGCGCATTCACCGCTTCTGGGGGCAGGTTGTTCCACTGGTTAATTGTTCTAA
>NW_015400502.1:0-4516 GCF_001527695.2 Protobothrops mucrosquamatus
AAGGCTTTAACATCCCTACAAGTCCACCAAATATGGTAATAGGTCGCATCCATATTATCACATCTCCAACATTTTGGCTGCAAATTCGGATACATGCAAGATAATTTTTGAGGATCCAAATGCCATCTATAAAACATTTTATAAAAAATTTCCCTTAAATTCTGAGCTTGGGTAAACTTAACATTTCTAACCCAAATTATCTCCCAAGTCTCTAACATAATTGGTTCTTGGATATTTTGAGCCCACTTAATCATACAATCTTTAATTAATTCTGTTTCCGAATCCAACTCTAATAATACGCTATAAATTCTTCTAATATGGGCTCTACTTTGATCTTTAATCTGCTTTATCAAATTCCCATCTTCCAACATAAGACCCTGTTTTTGATCTAAACACCATCTTTCAGCCAATTGATAGTATAAGAACCAAGACTGAAGCACTTTCTCTTGTCTCAATTCATCCAATAGTTTAATTTGCCAGTCTTGACCCTTTAGAACCAATAAGTCTCTATAAGTACTTCCCTCTAATTTAACTCCCGTAGTTATTCCTTGTATTGCATGTTCCGGAATTGCCCACATTGGTATCTTAAAATTTAATTTGTGATAATACTTTTTCCAAATTCTCAAGATCGCCACTCTTAAAATATGAGATTTAAAAATAGAGTCAACTTTATCAAAAAATAAATATGCATGCCATCCAAAGTATAGGTCCCAACCTTCAAGAATCAATATATCTCTATTAGTTAAATTAATCCAATCAGTAATCCATGTCAAAACCACTGCATCATAATACAATTTTAAATTTGGAGCCTTAAGTCCCCCTCTTTCACGTGCATCTTGCAAAATTTTAAATTTTACCCTCGGCTTTTTTCCTAACCATATAAAATTATTAATCCCTCTTTGCCAAGTTTCTAAATTAGAATCTCTTTTTAAAATTGGTATCATCTGAAACAGAAAAAGAAATTTTGGAAGAACATTCATTTTAACCACAGAAATTCTCCCCATTAATGACAACTGTAACTTTTTTCACATTTCTAAATCCTTTTGAATTTTTATCCATAACTTTTCATAATTATTTTTATACAATTTAGCATTAGAGGCAGCAAGATAAATACCCAGGTATTTCACCTTCTTCACAATTTCAAAACCAGTTAAATTAGTTAAAGTCTCTTTATCCTTCATAACCATGTTTTTAGACAATATTTTGGTCTTATTAACATTTACTCTAAATCCTGAAACTCTTCCATACTCATTCAGTAACTGTATCAAATTTCTTGTTGAGTCAATCGGTTGAGATAATGTAAAAACCAAGTCATCAGCAAAAGCTCTAAGTTTATAGTCATTCTTACCCAAAGTTATTCCTTTTATAATTGATGTTTCACGAACCTTAATTAATAAAATCTCCAAAGTCAGAATAAACAACAAAGGTGATAAAGGGCATCCTTGTCTCGTGCCTTTTTCAATTTTGATTGCATCTGTCAGATCTCCATTCACAATAACTTGTGCTGATTGAGATTGATAAATAGCCTTCAACGCAGACAAAAATCTAACCCCAAAATTCATTTTATCAACCACACCAAACAAGAATCGCCAATCCAATTTATCAAAGGCCTTTTCAGCATCCAGAAAGATAAGAGCCGCCGGAATTTGATTGTTTTTGTCCAGATACTCCAACAAATTTACTATTTGTCTAACATTATTCTTCATATATCTACCACTTATAAATCCAGATTGATCCATATGTATAATCTTTTGTAATACGTGCATCATTCTATTAGCCAAAATTTTTGCAAAAATCTTATAATCCGTATTCAGTAAAGATATTGGTCTATAATTTTTGGGCTGCAACAAATCTTGATCCTCCTTTGGTATAAGTGAGATAAAAGCAGACCTCCAAGATGGTGGTATCTCCTCTCCTAATAAAATATCATTAAAAAGACACTTTAAAGGCTCTAGCATTTCCTCAGACAAAGTTCTATAATAAATTGCCGTCAATCCATCAGTACCAGGAGCCTTTCCAGCCTTCAATTGCTTAATTGCCTCCAATATTTCCTCCAGAGCAATCGGAGAGTTCATCATCTCTTTTTGATCGTCTGTCAATCTAGGAAAATTTGCTTGTTGTAGATAATTATCTATATCAAAAAATTGTATATTTTCTGAAGAATATAACTTTGAAAAGTACTCCAAAAATGCCTTTTTAATTAAATCCTGTTGAAAAACCTCTTTGCCCTTATAATGTATTTTTCCAATAAGTCTTTGTTTTTGCTTCTTTCGTATTTGATAGGCTAACCATCTTCCTGGTTTATTTGCATTACAAAATGTATTATGTTTCATATATTGTAAACTAACTGCAGTCTGTTCAGCCAGTAACATGTTAAATTGTTCTCTCAATGTTGCAATAGATATCTTTAATTTATTGTCCATTGGATTCAAAATAAAAGCTTTTTCTTTTAATTTTATTTCTTGTTCCAAATCCCTATATCTTTGTGATTGTTTACGTCTATGAGCAGTGTTCATTGAAATTAAGGCACCTCTCATAAAGGCCTTGCTGGCATCCCAAACCATTGGCATAGAAGTGCCTTTATTCATATTCAATAAAAAAAAATCTTTTAAATGTTCTTTAAGTTTCTGTACATTACTTTCATACCTTAACAAATTTTCATTCAGCCTCCAGGTTCTTTTAGTTCCTCCATCATTTAAGATCTCCATCAATACAGAACCATGATCTGATAAAGTCTGAGGAAAGATCTTCACTTTTTTAACCTTTGAGACCAAATCATTAGTAATCAGAATAAAATCAATTCTTGAATAAGATTTATGTCTGTCCGAGAAAAATGTAAAGTCAATTTCTCCCATGTTCCAATCTCGCCAGACATCTTTTAACTCAAAGTCCTCCTGTAATGCAAAAAAGCTTTTAGGTAATTTAATTTGAGTTGAAATTTTAGAAGAAGTCTTCTTGTCTTTCATTGGATCTATTACACCATTCCAATCTCCCATCATAATAATCGATTTGTAATCCAATTGGACTATTTTTTGATGTAGAGAACGATAAAACTGTTTCTGTAGATGACATTGATTAGGTGCATATAATCCAACTATGAGACATTTCTTCCCATTCAACAAAAGTTCAACAAGTATAAATCTTCCTTCTGTATCGTAATCTATTAACTTTGGCAATAACTCCTTCTTGACATAAAGAACTATGCCAGCTTTCTTCCTTGGGGCAGGAGCAACAAAATGTAATCCCAATTTATAGTTAATCAAATATTTTTGGTCATTTGATGAAATATGCGTTTCTTGTAAGCATATAATATCATTTTTATGTTGTTTTAAGTAATGGAATGTTTTTTTCCTTTTTTGAGGTGAATTCAGTCCATTAACATTCCATGTCAAAAACTTAACCATCTTTTGGTTTTTGAAATTTCTGAAGCATCCCATGTAAGTCTGCTGTAGCAGATCTTTTTGGTCTAGCCCCTCCCACAGCTTCTGAGGTAGATGAATATGTTGTAGGCACAGTTTCTTTTTGTTGTTCTCTCTCCTTTCGCCTATAAGCTGCACGTGTCATTCTCTGTTCTTTTGCATCCTTTGACTCCAACAATTGTTGATTCTGAGACTCTACCGCAGGCACTTGGTAAATCTACAATTAGTTGTTCCGCTATTTCTTCTGCTCCTTTAATTAATGGGATATGTGATGAGTCAGCTTTCAGAACCGTTTGGTAAAATTCTCTAGCCTTCTGAACTGTATCAAGTTTATAACGGTTCCCAGCATAACTCAGGACCATTCCCACTGGTATTTCCCATCTAAAAGGCAATTGTCGCTTTTTTAACTCTTGTACCAAAAAGGCATATTCCTTTCTTTTTCTTAAGATTTTAGATGGTACTTCTTTCAACAGTATAATGTCTTGCGCAGCTATCTGAAATCTCTGATGATAAAAAGCCTGTATAATATCATTGCGACGTGTCTTTCTAGAGAAATAAACAACTACATCCCTAGGCTGGTTCTTCTGACGTGCGACCCATGGGTTTACTCTATATATTTTTTCAATTTCTCCCACAGCCCCCTCCCCAAATACAGAGGGGGCAAGATAGTGCCCTCCCTCAAGAGGGGGATGGGCATCCAGAGAAGATTTCTTTCCTCCTGGAAGTTGCCTGAATTTCTTAGGCTAAATGGGGAGGTTGAAGTTCTGAGCTGGCTGCCTCAGCACAGGCACCTGTGTTGGACCCTTGGTGGTTCATGGACCAGGCAGGTGGGAGCCATCACGCCAACATCCACATCATCAGGGTCACACAGCCCAGCAGATAATAATTCCCCAATCCAGGAACTATCAAGAAGAAAACCACACTCCCACCAAGACTTGCAGGGCAAGCTCAAGTATCTAAACAGGGAGCAAAGCCCACACTCAACTGCAGTGGTGATGTTACCTAGCTGGGCCATGAAAGGTCTGCAAGAAAACACCAAGCTCAAAGAGTACTAAGGACCCCACAGTCCTCCTCCTCTCCTCCTCCTCCTCTCCACA
>NW_015400502.1:6454-7514 GCF_001527695.2 Protobothrops mucrosquamatus
CCCCCCCCCCCGAGAGCAGAGCTAGGAGCGGAAGAGTTTCTGGGAAGCCTCCAGCGCAGTTGGTCAATGTGACGTCGGATCACACGACCATCGTCCAAGGCCACTTCGTATGACAGCAGCCCAGAGATCTTGCATACCACTGCTATGACCCAGAGATGTCCTGGTCCATAGTTCCTTGCCCAAACCAGATCTCCCACTTATAGTCTCCTAGGTGCCCGTGGCTGTGACACCTGTGAAGCCACCCGGTCTGGGTGCAATGTGTCCAGTTTCATGATGAGGCAGCGACCCCAGCGGAGTTCAGCTTTCCAGTAGCTGTGCAAGGTGTGGTGCGGTGGCAAAGAAGAAAGTCCGCTAATCTGTGATGCCAGGTCCCGTGCGTGATCCTCCTTAAGGCATCCTTGGTTGTGCGCACCATTCGTTCAGCCTGGCCGTTGGAAGCTGGATGGAATGGTGCAGATGTGGCATGCCGGATCATGTTGGCCTGGAGGAACGCCTTGAACTCAAATGACGTGAATTGGGGCCCGTTGTCGGAGACAAGGACATCTGGAAGTCCATGTGCGGCGAAGATCCCTCTCAGCACCTGGATGGTCCTAGCAGTGGTAGTGGAGGAGACAGGCATGACCTCTAGCCACTTGGAATGGCTGTCCATGAGAATTAAGAAGAATTGCCCCTGAAAGGGCCAAGCGTAGTTGATGTGGACCCTCGACCATGGGGTATGAGTCTCCTCCCACCTATGAACTGGGGCCTGGGGCATCTCCGGCCTTGACTGTTGACAAACAGTGCACCCGTGGACCTGGGCCTCGACGTCTTCCAGGGCAACAAAGATGGCTGCGCGCTAATGCCTTCATCCGGACTATTCCTGGATGTCCCTCATTCAGAGACTGCAGGACTCTAGTCCTCAATGAGGTTGGGATTACTACCCGGCTACCCCATAGGACACACCCCTTGAAGGTGGAAATCTCGTGCTTCCTCTGCCAGAAGCTCTGGAATTCTGAGCCTGGACATGTGTCAGGCCATCCAGACAACGCCCAGGTCAGCACGCATGTTAGCGTGTAATCGG
>NW_015400502.1:11497-12621 GCF_001527695.2 Protobothrops mucrosquamatus
GCAGTCTCTCCTCCAAGTCTTTGAATTCGCAGGGCCTAGCTGCTTGTCGCAAGGCCGCAACAAACTCTGCTGCAGACTCACCAGGCCTCTGGTCCCTCTGCTCGAATGCTTGTCGCCAGGCAATCACTGAGAGCTTGGGTTCAAAACGCTCTCGAAGCATCCTCTTCAAGTCTGTGTAGGTGATTGATTCCAGTGGTGCTGGGGCGACCAGATTCTCCGCAATCTCAAAGGTCTCTTGCCCACACACACACAGCAGCATGATTCACCTGGAGGTAGTTCTCTACCCAGGCCGTGTACGAGCTCCAGCGTTCTGGGTGAGCTTTCTGAAAGCCGGCCTATCTTTGCCATCGTTTCAGCCCAGGAACTTCGTCCACGCCTCCTGCTGCAAATATTGAGAAGGGGCCCCCTTTTCTGAGCTCACCTCCAGCGTCTCAGTGCTAGCAGGCTGGGTCAATCTCCAGGAGCCACACTTCTCCGAGCTGCAAGCCCCCCTGTGGTGAGTCTGCTTGGCTTCTTAATCTGTTTGTCTTGCAGGCATCCCACCTTCGTCGCCAATGTTCTGTTTCAGGAAAAGAGGCATTGACGAAGCAACGAATTCCAACAGTTCTCCTTTATTGCAACACCAACAGAACAGGTTTTAAAATGGTGCGGCCCCCTTTTATAGCCCCCCTGCACAATACCTTGCTGGCCAATCATTGCAAAGGCTGGGAGCAGCTTTTCTTGTCCCGGGCATCCACATGGTCTGCCCAGGCCAATCGCTGCAGCCTGTGCCTGCTGGCCCAGGACATAACAGTATGTTTCCTACATACATTTGTTAATTGATTAGCAAAGAGTTCATCTATTTCTTCTGCTTGGTTGGGTGGCCTGTAGTATATCCTACAACAACATCATTGCTTAATCCAAATCGTGTTCCGTCTCTCACTACAGCTGAAGTTCTCTCTGTTTTGTGAAATTTAGGAATTTCAGTTGGGTCTTCTGGCTGCCCTAATAAGCCCAGAGTGCCCCTCCCTCACCCCCCCAATCCTATAACCAAGCCTGGTTAAGGAGGAGCAAGGACAGATAAAGGAACAAGGAACAAAAAAAAAAAATACCCCAAGCAGGTAGGAGAAGCTGCTGTGTACCAA
>NW_015400503.1:0-6167 GCF_001527695.2 Protobothrops mucrosquamatus
CCCAGGGGGAGAGCCTTCTCTGTCGGAGCACCCACCCTCTGGAACGAGCTGCCCCCAGAGATCCGGGTGATTCCGGATCTCCCCTCCTTCCGCCGCGCCCTCAAGACTTGGTTGTTTCAGCGGGCAGGACTGGCCTAGGGGCATTTTAAATTGGTTTTAACTAAATTTTATTAGAAGCGGCCTATTTAAATATTTATTTCTAATCATTTTCTTAAATTTTGTATTGTATTGTATAAATTGTTTTTAAACTGGCTGTAAGCCGCCCTGAGTCCTCCGGGAGAAGGGCGGGGTATAAATATAATAAAATGAAAATGAAAATGAAAATGAAAATGATGATGATGATGTTGTTGTTGTTGTTGTTGTTGTTTTCTTGCAGACGTTCTTTGCCCAAACTAGATGACATCATCAGTGCACTAATGATGTCACCTAATTTGGTTAAGGAAACTTCTGCAAGAAAACAACCAAGCTCAGAGAGCATCAAGGACCCCTCAATTAAATCTGAGCAATCAGTGACACGATCAGGATCTATTAAGTAAAGTGATATAGAAAAAAAAGATTAATTTACACTGTAAGTTTTTCATACTGGTGCCAGGCCTGCAGCTAGTGAGGGGCCTTGGAAGTTTGCTGGTGAAATAAGTTGAAGGCGATGTGTGTATATTATGAAGACTTGAGGAGGAGGAGGGTCTTCAGTATCATCTGAGCTGTAAACTGGTGCTGTGGAGGTTCACCAGGACTGCAGTAGATAGCTCCAGAATGGCCCCCAGATGATTTGGTAGCCTGAAACAGATGGAGAACTGGACAGGACTATGCAGTTGAATGGTCCATTTGGAGAGCTAGTGGCAGGGCAATGCCAGTGCTGCCAATCAGTTCGATGTTGGGTTAGAGGCACAACCAATCAGCTGTTGATGATCAATCAGTGAGTAGTGGCAACAGAGTAGCAATGATTCCTAACTGAGCGGCCTTGGCAGTGAGCCCAGTGGAGACTGATCTCCCTACTGAGAGGTTATGAGGACAATCTGACCTCAGTGTTCTGGAGGGTGCAGGAACCTGGGTGACAGTGCAGAGTACTGTAGCTGTTGGAGCAGGATGGAGCCAGTCAATGCTTATGCTAAAAAGTTAGCTTGAGTCCTGTGGCTACTGCAAAGCTTGTCAAATCACCTTGACTTTTGTATGTGGTGGTTGGACTCAGAGAGAAAGCAGAGCATGCCAGGTATTCCATGTAATGCCAGTATGTCTCTGTACTTTTTTCATCTATAATAGCCCAAAATTTGGATGTGAAAAGGAACAGACGTTTGAGCAGCAGAGCAGATGTCAGCAGATAATGTGAAGGACCGGGTCCTGCTCTCCCTCCAGATGGCGAAAGGAAGTAAGAGCAGTAGTGGTCTTTGGTTTGCTTTAGTTTTGGGGAGGTTTGAGAGTGTTGTTTATCCCTCTGGCTGTACAATAACAGGGGATGTGAACCTGGGAAGTAGTATGGCATGGTATATTTATGGGTGGGGGGCTAAACTGATAATCTGGGACCAGGGATTGCTGCATTCCAAGTAGAAGTAAACTGGCAAATCAAATTAGCTAGCTATTTTTTTAATGCTGTATGAGATCATGGGTGTTTAAGCTTTCTTGTGTGTAGAACCTGTTCATTAAGAAACTTAATCCTGGAACCCTTGCTCAAGGGAGGATAGGGCCCTTTCCACTATACCATAGTGATTGGGGGGGGGACTTCTCCTCAAGCCCATCTCCTGTTAGATGGGTCTTCTGATCTTGGGACAGGGCAAGACCTGGGAGAGTTGGTGTACCTGGGGCAAGGTGTAGATAATAACATCATGGTAGTGATGGGTAGAGGTAGATATGATGGGAGGGAGGGGGCAAGCTGCACCCTTTGTGTCCCATACCAGTTCTGCATTCTGCCCCTAAGCTGTGCTTCAATGCCCATTCATTGTATCCTCAATGGCCCTGCTTTCCAATTCTTGCTATTGATTGCCAGGTGGGCCAGTAATAAGGCCCCTCTCACTCAGGACCCAATAATAGATAAGCAGAGACTTGGGCTGGCTTCTCCCTGATTCAGGCTGGGTTTTTTTTCCTCTACAGGAGGAAAAAAAGTGATCAAACTTTCAAGATTCTGTTACTCATATCTGCCTTCCAACACTGATAAAGGCATGAGAACCCAAAAGAGCCAATGTCATTCATTTACACAAACGTTAACCATATGAATGGCTTCAGAAGATACTTTATGGGTACTAGGACCTAAACATAGATAATCAATACTGTACTTCCAAGTAATTTTTTATGTAGTGGCATCTAATTGCAACAGAAAAAAAATATGTACAGTCTGGCCCACTGCCCTCTCAGGTAAATCTGAGGTTCAAGTCTGTGAACAAAACTTTTTCCTCTGCTCCCTTCATGAGAACTGAAATCAATGTGGATGGAAAGTGGGACACTGTATAGACCAGGGGTAGGCAACCTTGGCTCTTTTATGAGTCGTGGACTTCAACTCCCAGAATTCCTGAGCCAAGGTTGCTTATCCCTAGTATAGACCAAACTTCCCCGAGAGATCAGATCAGCAGCTCTCTTGACCCTAATTCAATAGTCAAGATAGACTTATTCCAAAGGAATAATTTATATATAATATAAATAATTATAATTATAATAAATAATTATAATAATCCAAAGGAATAAATTAGAAGGCCAGATCCTGAAGTTGAAACTCAAATACTTTGCCCACCTAATGATAAGGAAGGACTCACTGGAGAAGGACCTAATGCTGGGAAAGATTGAGGGCAATAGAAGAAGGGGACGACAGAGAATGAGGTGGCTGGATAGAGTCACTGAAGCAGTAAGCATGAGCTTAAATGGACTCCAGAAGATGGTAGAGGGCAGGAAGGCCTGGAGGAAGGTTGTCCATGGGGTTGCGATGGGTCAGACACAACTTCACAACTGACAACAACAAAAAAAGGAAGCTGAGCTTATGCTATATTTATTGGCAATGTCTGATGACTGTAATAATGTAGGTATTGTTTTGATTTTTCATATGTCTTCATATCATCTGTATTGTTTTATACTTTTGTCACTGTCAGTAGTCTTTAGAACTTCAAAATATATAAAATGCATAAGAAAGATGAAATAATAATTTCTGCCTCACTGGATCCAGCCTGCCTATCTCGATATTCAATTCAATCTTTTCCTAATCACTTATAATGAATAAATTGAGTGCAAAGGCTCTAAGAAAATACTCTGTAAAATCTCCCGACCACTCAAGGAATATAATCCAAAGCACTAGTTAAAGCTTCAATAAATTTCTGATAAGGAATAAGAATGAGAAAATCTTTAAAAATTCTTTCAGATTTATAAATTGTTGCCTTGTCATAGCCCATTGAAAAGAGCGTTCAAATGTTGGCACGCTTACATTATGTCATATAAAGCAGCCTGCTATATGCAACTCTTTTCGTAGCCTATTGCGATATTCATATTCAATGCAGATAATCACCCAGGAACAGATTTTAAAAAGTCAGACCTATAATTTTCTGTTAATCTAAACAATGAAATACTATTCTTTATTCAACTTTTTTGTTATTATTGCTTTCCTGCTTAATAGCCTTTTCCACCAGTTGTTATTTCCTCTGTGTAAAAAAAACACGTCAGCAGGTGGCAGCATCTAACTGACTTTGGCTGATCACAGAAGCTAAGGAAGGTTGACTATTTCCTTTCTATATCCCGGGGTGAATTTATACTGGTAGGCATATACAATAAATAATCCACCTATTCTAGAATCCTCTGCATTTGATTCCTCATTCTCTTCTTAGTAAACCTGCTCAGAATGGAAAAGGTTGAGAATTAGACAGATTGTCTAATAGTATCAGGATTTTGAGATGGCCTCTTCAAGAGAAATCTCATCACCATTTCTTTCTAAACAGGGAAAATTAATCAAAAAGGCACTGACACATTAAGTATTTGATGAAGACAATTGTACCCCTTCTCAAAAAAACCACAAATCCTTTCTGAAGCAGATACATGAAGCAATAATCCAAGACTCTTTGTTAAATGTCATATCACATTATTGCCTTAACACAGTGGTTCTCAACCTTCCTAATGCCGCGACCCTTTAATACAGTTCCTCATGTTGTGGTGACCCCCAACCCCCCATCCAGCTGGCCGGGGGGGGGAAGGAAGGCTGCTCCGCCAGCTCCGCCCAGCCTGGTTGGAGAAGCGCCATTCCTCTCCCTCTTTCTCTCTTTCTCTTTCTCTCTTTCCTCTCTCTTTCTTTTTCCTCTCTTTCTCTTTCTCTTTCCTCTCTCTTCTCTCTCTTGTCTCTCTTTCCTCTCTCTCTTTCTCTCTCTCTTTCCTCCCTCTTTCCCTCTTTCCTCTCTTTTTTCCTGTTTCTCTCTTTCCTCTCTCTCTTTCTCTTTCCTCTTTCTCTCTTTCTCTTTCTCTTTCCTCTCTCTCTTCTCTTTCTCTCTTTCCTGTCTCTCTCTTCTCTCTCTCTCTTTTCTCTCTTTCTCTCTCTCCTCTCTTTCTCGCTTTCCTCTCTTTCTCTTTCTCTTTCCTCTTTCTCTCTCTTTCCTCTCTCTTTCTCTTTCTCTCTCTTTCCTCTCTCTTTTCCTCTGTTTTTCTCTCTTTCCTCTCTCTCTTTCTCTCTCTCTCTTACAGCAGCATTGTCGGGGGTCCCTGCCACACCCGGCCCGGCCTCCACCGCGTCCTCAGTCGAACGGGTGGGGAGGGGGAGCAGGACGGGGGGCAGCAGCTCCGGTGGCAGCAGCAATGGCACGGCTGCATCGTCGGGGGTCCCCGCCGCCACCGGCCCAGTCGCCCCCCTGCCGCACTACCTGGCCTCTCCCTCTCCCCATCTATGGAGCCACGGTGGGGACAGCACCCGCCCAAGCCACTTGGGGGGCAGCAGGAGGAAGGAGAGAGCGAGGAAGCAGCCGCCCCAGCCAGGACTCCGCGCTGCCCGGCCTCGCCCTCCGTCCATCCGATGGAGCCACGGTGGGGGCTGGTGCCGCATAGCCCTTGCCAGCACTTCCGCCAGCCCAGCTGCTCCCCCCAGGTACCCCTCGTGCCCCGGCACTCGTCCAAGCCGCCCGGGGGGCAGCAGGAGGAAGGAGAGGAGGAGGGCGAGAAAGCCGCCGCCGCCGTCCCAGCCGTGACTCCGCACTGCCGGGCCTTGCCCTCCGCCAGCGCTGGGCCCCAGGAGGATCATTGCTGCATCTTCTTCTTCCTTCCCGGCAGCCTGGACTCTGGCGCGCCTTCCCAGCCAGCGGGGCCAGTGGCTAGGGATCGCAGGGACTGGTCTCCCTTGGGCCGCGGCTTGCGGGAGGGCTGGCCTGCTCAGCAGAGCTTCCAGCAGGCCACTCCCAGCAGGGATCCCAGGGCTTCCCCGGGCGGCTCCAAGGCCACAAGGCCCTGGCCGTGCTTCTCCCAGGGGGTGGGGCACCCGGGCGCAGGGCCAATCAGGAGCCCTGCAGGAGGTAAGTCCACCTGAGAGAGAGAGAGAGATAGAAGGGAAGCGAAAGTGCCTCTCTGTCTCTCTCTCTGCAAATGGCGGAGGAGGCCATGTGGAGATGGATGCGGAGCGGTGTCCCGGTTCCTAAGACCATCAGAAATATGTGTTTTCCGATGGTCTTAGGCAACCCCTGTGAAAGGGTTGTTTGACCCCCAAAGGAGTCGCGACCCACAGGTTGAGAACCGCTGCCTTAACACTTCCTCAAAAAATCCTCTAGCTATAAATTTACACAGAGCCCCCAAAAGCTCCCTATGCACCTCTATCCTGGCATCTAAACAGGTCAGAGTCTCTTCCTTTTCTGTTCTTTCTCACTGTGCGGGGCTCCTTTTCTGCCTCTAACCAAGGGAGCATGATCTCAAAGTCCATGTCCCAATCCCAATCTAGCCTTTGAAATCAATTCCCAAGCTTGCCGGTACAATCTTCCACTGATGGTCTTCAGGTATGACTACTAGCTTGACCACCAGGAACCTCCATCAGAGCAGCTTTCAGTTGGTGGCATCTCACTTCTCTGGGTTCAGACACATGCTGCCCACATCACTCACTCTTCAATCTTTGCCCTGGTTTTCATCTCTCTCCCCAGTTTCCAACAGGCCACTGTCCACATGGTGGACTCCATTTTCATATATAGGTCAGCCTGGCTGTCTTTCTCATAGCCATCTAATTCACAATAGGA
>NW_015400504.1:0-1528 GCF_001527695.2 Protobothrops mucrosquamatus
TTCCAGAGGATTTCTCACCCTCCAAACCTTGACTGGATCCACTTCCCACATGGATCTTCTTGTGAGTAAAAAGCACTGATCTGCGAGAAAAGGATTTCCCACACTCTGAGCATTCATGGGGTTTTTTGTGGTTTTCCGGAGTGCTGATTGTGTCTGATGGGGGATCCAAGAGTTTCCCAGGCTCCATGCTTTCTGGCGGGTGCTGCCTTGTGTTGATTTTCTATTATGTGTTGAATTGCAGATAAATCTTTGGTTACAATCTTTTATCTGCTGTTAGAATAAAAAAGAAATCGAGAATAATATTTTCTTCTGAGAATGGTACAGAATCACAAAATCTCAGCCTTGGAAGGGACCTTGAAGGTCTTCCAGTCCCATCCTCTGCCCAGGGTAGGGTCCCCAGTACACCCAAGACAGTGATGGAGGCCCTACATCTGTAGGAGAGATGTCCTCCACTTATGACCACAGTCCGGACTGGAATTTCAGTTGTTCAGTGAAGCACCGGTTAGGTGAGGAGTCACATGATCCCTTGGATCTACAACCATAATCCCACACTGCTGGTTGCAATCATTAAGTGATCTTGAGGGTTCTTGAGTGGGGGGAGGACCAGGCAATGGTGGTGGGGGGGTCCTTGATACCAGGCATAGGCCACCCATGAGTTGGGGGGGGGGGTGTTTCCTGAAGTGGGATACAAGGCTGCAGCCACCCTTGGAAGCCTGAGCTATATACCACCACAGCCATGAAAAGCAGCCCTCATTGACAACAATGCTGGGACTGCGTCTTAAGTGGAGGCCTGGCGCACTCAGCTATTTCACCCATCTGCCACTGACCCCAGGACTGGACTTCAGCCCATTGTCTCTGCTGCCATTGAGAAATGAGGCCTTAATCTCCAAAGTGGAGGCCTTTGCAGCCTTGCGACATTTTCCAAGCCGCCTGTTCTGTATTGTTGCTAAGCAACGTGTCCCAAAGCATCTCTAACCTTCTTCAGGGCCCCCTCAACTTCCACATTTCCTGGGCCAGGACTCACAGGGCCTCCACTGCCCACTTCAGGCAACCCCACATTCCTTAACTGGGACTTTGTCTGCTTGTGAAGTAGCTTAACAACCACGAGTGCAGGATTACAATCGTTGAGTAAAGCGGTCATGTGACACCTCACTTAATGGCTGCTTCTCTCAAAGACTGAGATTCCGGTCTGAATTGTGGTCATAATACGAGGAGTACCTATAGGGAATCCCCAAAATTAAGGCATCGCATAAGCAAGAGAGGAGGGAAGAGAGTTCGGGTTAGCGTAAGCAACCCATTCCCAATACCCTTTTTCTTGCTTTTTCCAATTTTTGCACCATTGAGCTCCATCCCATCATGACTTCTTGATCCCAGCTTCCTCGTGACACATACATTTTATAAAATACTACAAGAAGGGGAAAAAATGGACCCAGGAAATTATAGACCAGTCAGACTGACATCAATACCTGGGAAGATCCTGGAAAAGACAATCAAGCAAGGAATCCGTGAAAACTTAGAAACCAACAAA
>NW_015400504.1:4997-6166 GCF_001527695.2 Protobothrops mucrosquamatus
GGCGGGGGGGGCGCCCCAAAGGCCGGAGGGAGGAGAGCAGCCAGACCTGCCCCGAGCGGGATCCAGAAGCCTCTCCCGAGGGATCCAGCGCCGATCCTGCCAGGGCGAAGTGAGACACGTGGAGAGAAGCGGAGATCCAGCGAGTGGGAGGAGAGAGGCGGGGGCGGGGCTTCTACTCTCCTCTTGGGCTCCGCCCACGCCTTACAGCCCCGCCCCTCAGCAGCCTCAGAACCTCCCCCCTCCCTTCCCCTCTTCGCCTTCCCAGCCGGGACTCCCTGTTTCTCCGCTGGGCATCCGCCTCCCGGGTTCCTCTGCCCATGCGAAGAGTGCCCTGCTGTGTCCGGGCGGGGCTGGGTGGAAACTGAAGCTCCGCGATTGCTTTTTTTGGGGGGGAAGGGGGAGCCAGGAGCGACAGGAGCCCCCACTCACCCCGGCTGGATGTTTGCGGAGCTCGACTGAGGAGGGAGAGGGAGGGGCTGGTCCGGGGTCCCTTCCCCGGGGGAGTCTCCCTGGCCGGGTGGGGGGAATGGAGAAGCCGAGTCCCCAAACGCCTTTCCTCACCCCCCATCCCCCCTTCTGCCGTTCCCAGCCTATGGATCCCTCCAGGTGTTTTTTTTTGGGGGGGGGGTCTCTACCGGCATCGCCTCCTCCACACTCGGGGCCGGATCTTCGCCCAAGTGCAGTTTTGCTGCCTCTTCCCTCGCTTCCTCCCAAACCATCATCCTCCTCTCTGCGGGGGGGGGGGGGGAGAGTGTCACAAGAGACGCAGCCAGTTATCTCTACCTTTGTTTCCCTACATCAATTCAAATTTCTTCCCACCCTTTTGTTCGGCTTGACTAATTCCTTAATCGTTAAACAATTGAAACCTTTTATTTTTATACTTCTTTGCTCCTCACGTGTCCCTTCAGCTTCCCTCCAGGGTCTCTCCCCCCCACTCCCCAAGGGTCCTCAGGAGTGGTCAGGAGGGACAGAGAGACGGAGCAGGTGGCTCCTTGCAGTGGCAAAGGGGCTACAGCTTTTTTTCCCATCTTTTCCTTTTCTCTTCCTCCTCCCCCTCCCCTCCCCGCCCCCCCACCGGCGCTGCAACATTTAAGCAAACAAAATTTCCAAGTTTTTTCACTGTGGTGAACAATGTGGGAAAAGTGCATTCCGGAGAAATTAACAACATG
>NW_015400505.1:0-1146 GCF_001527695.2 Protobothrops mucrosquamatus
GGTCATGAAACGTCTGCAAGAAAGCCGCCCGGCTCAGAGAGCACCCAGGACCTCACACCAAGCTAGCCCGTTTGGGGGCTTACAGGCGCTTCCTCTAACGTTTCCATAGGTTGAAGACTTGAGTGCGAGTCATAGCAGTCTTTGGGGAGACAGGAAGAGAGGGGGCCAGCTGGCTGGGGAATTCTGGGAGCTGAAGTTCACACGTCTTAAAAAAGTTGCCCAAATTGAGAAACCCTGGCCAAAATAAAAGACAGGAGAAGCGAGGGATTAAGATAAACAAAGGGGCGGGGAAATTAGCGAGAGCGTTTCTTCCCCCAGGTCTCCCATCCATGGTGAAAAACAAGCAGGAAGCCACGCTCCCCGGTTTAATCAATAAGCTTTAAAGTCCAAACAGCCTCATTCTGAGCTGCTTGTGTTCCACAGCACCTTTCACCAACTTGGCCCTCCTTAAATGTGTCGGGACTGCATCTCCCAGAATGCCGTGCAGCATGTTCTCCAAGGCGCCGGAAGGCAGGACAAGAAGCAACGGATGGAAAATGATCAAGGAGAGAAACAACCTGGAACTAAGGAGAAACTTCCTGACAGTTAGAACAATTAACCAGTGGAACAACCTGCCTCCTGAAGCTGTGAATGCTCCAACACTGGAAGTTTTAAAGAAGAGACTGGACAGCCATTTTTTCTGAAACGGTATAGAGTTTCCTGCCTGAGCAGGGGGTTGGGCTAGATGACCTCCAAGGTCCCTTCCGAGTCTGTTATTCTTCCTTCCTTCCTTCCTTCCTTCCTTCCTTCCTTCCTTCCTTCCTACCTTCCTCCCTCCCTCCCTCCCTCCCTCCCTCCTCCAACACTGGAAGTTTTAAAGAAGAGACTGGACAGCCATTTTTTCTGAAACGGTATAGAGTTTCCTGCCTGAGCAGGGGGTTGGGCTAGATGACCTCCAAGGTCCCTTCCGAGTCTGTTATTCTTCCTTCCTTCCTTCCTTCCTTCCTTCCTTCCTTCCTTCCTTCCTTCCTACCTTCCTCCCTCCCTCCCTCCCTCCCTCCTCCAACACTGAAAGTTTTTAAGAAGAGACTGGACAGCCATTTGTCTGAAATGGTATAGGGCTTCCTGCCTGAGCACAGGGTTGGACTAGATGACCTCCAAGGTCCC
>NW_015400505.1:1960-6166 GCF_001527695.2 Protobothrops mucrosquamatus
TCCTTCCTTCCTTCCTTCCTTCCTTCCTTCCTTCCTTCCTACCTTCCTCCCTCCCTCCCTCCCTCCCTCCTCCAACACTGAAAGTTTTTAAGAAGAGACTGGACAGCCATTTGTCTGAAATGGTATAGGGCTTCCTGCCTGAGCACAGGGTTGGACTAGATGACCTCCAAGGTCCCTTCCGAGTCTGTTATTCTTTTTTCCTTCCTTCCTCCCTCCGTCCCTCCCTCCCTCCCTCCTCCAACACTGGAAGTTTTTAAGAAGAGACTGGGCAGCCATTTGTCTGAAATGGTATAGGGCTTCCTGCCTGAGCACAGGGTTGGACTAGATGACCTCCAAGGTCCCTTCCGAGTCTGTTATTCTTTTTTCCTTCCTTCCTCCCTCCGTCCCTCCCTCCCTCCCTCCTCCAACACTGGAAGTTTTTAAGAAGAGACTGGGCAGCCATTTGTCTGAAATGATCTAGGGTTTCCTGCCTGAGCAGGGGGTTGGACTCGATGACCTCCAAGGTCCCTTCCAACATCATCATCATCATCATTACTAATGTTATTATTACTAACGTTATTATTGTATTATTGTTATTGTATTATTATTATTACTATTATTATTATTATTACTATTACTATTATTACTACTACTACTATTACTATTATTACTATTATTACTATTATTATTATTATTATTATTATCCTTAAGAGGCCAGGAGGCTGGGAAAACCTTGCTAAAAAAAAGTCTTGCTGCAATCAGCGGCTACAATTAAAACGTTCCCCCAAAAATCTCTTTTCATTCCAGGCATCCTCGACTTAAACGGCCGCAAGCGAGCCCAAAATCGCCACTGCTAAGCAAGGCAGTTGTTAAGGGAGTTTTGCCCCCATTTTACGACCTTTCTCGCTGCAGCTGATAAGGGAATCACTGCAGCCAATAAGTTAGTAAACCCGGTCATTAAATGAATCTGGCTTCCCCGTTGACTTGGCTAGGTCGCAAAGGGGATCGCGTGACCCCGGGATGCTCTGTCATAAATACGAGTCAGTTGCCAAGTGTCTGATTTTTATAATAATAATAGTAAAGTTGGAAGGGACCTTGGAGGTCATCTAGTCCAACCCCCTGCTCAGGCAGGAAACCCTACACCATTTCAGACAAATGGCTGTCCAGTCTCTTCTTGAAAACTTCCAGTGTTGGAAGTTGATCAGGTGACCACGAGGACGCTGCAACGGTCATTGAGAGTGAAAAACGGTCGTAACTCCCTTTTTTTCAGTGCCGTTCTAACTTTCAACGGGTCACTAAATGAAACTACTTGCATCGCTTTTCTCCTTGAAGAAAACAGGAACAGACCTGGTCAGCCCTCAACAGCAATGTGTGATTTCTTGAGCAAAGCCGGTCTAGCTTGCAAACCATAGTTTCCGGCTCATACTGGGGGAACCCTTCCAAGGGGTCGATTCCACAATCCACGCTGACACACAAAATGTGGACCAGATCCCTCGTGATCTTTCCTGCCTTCACGCCACCCACAATCGGGGATCGCCAACCGAGGACATCTTGAAAAAAGGCAGTCGTCCCCCTAAATGCTCAAATCGAGGCTCGCCTTTATTTTTTGAGAGCAAAACATTTCAACTGCAGCAAGCATTTTTTTTATAAAAAAAAAAGATGCATTTCACATACCTGATGAATGCATTAATTGCCTCTCATTCAACTGCAGCAAGTTTTTTTTTATAAAAAAAAGATGCATTTCACATACCTGATGAATGCATTAATTGCCTCATTCAACTGCAGCAAGTATTTTTTTTATTAAAAAAAGATGCATTTCACATACCTGATGAATGCATTAATTGCCTCATTCAACTGCAGCAAGTTTTTTTTTAAAAAGATGCATTTCACATACCTGATGAATGCATTAATTGCCTCTCATTCAACTGCAGCAAGTATTTTTTTTATTAAAAAAGATGCATTTCACATACCTGATGAATGCATTAATTGCCTCATTCAACTGCAGCAAGTTTTTTTTAAAAAAGATGCATTTCACATACCTGATGAATGCATTAATTGCCTCTCATTCAACTGTAGCAAGTATTTTTTTTATTAAAAAAAAGATGCATTTCACATATCTGATGAATGCATTAATTGCTCTCATTCAACTGCAGCAATTTTTTTTTAAAAAGATGCATTTCACATACCTGATGAATGCATTAATTGCCTCTCATTCAACTGCAGCAAGTATTTTTTTTATAAAAAAAAGATGCATTTCACATACCTGATGAATGCATTAATTGCCTCTCATTCAACTGCATTTTTTTTTTAAAAGATGCATTTCACATACCTGATGAATGCATTAATTGCCTCTCATTCAACTGCAGCAAGTATTTTTTTTATTAAAAAAAGATGCATTTCACATACCTGATGAATGCATTAATTGCCTCTCATTCAACTGCAGCATTTTTTTTTATAAAAAAAGATGCATTTCACATTCTTGATAAATGCATTAATTGCTCTCATTCAACTGCATTTGTTTTTTTTTTAACAAAAAGATGCATTTCATATACCTGATGAATGCATTAATTGCCTCTCATTCAGTTCCTGCTCTCCACTTAATTAGGCCGAACCCCCCCCCCACACAAACAAACCCTTATTATACAACAGACGAGAAAGCAAGCTTGGCAAAAGCTCCAGACTGCAAGCTGCTCTAAAGCCAATCCTTATTAAGCCATTCCGGGCCCCAAATATCCATTTTAATGATATTATAAGCAGATGCAGCCCTGTCTTGAAGTCTGCCTTACAAGCCTAAGCTTCATGGGGACACACCGTCCAACTGACAAAGCGACAAAGAGACGGTGAATTTAAAATCAAAGGCATAGGCTCTTCCAGCAGGCCAAAAACTCAGGAGGAACCCAGCAAGTTCATTTTGTGTTTTTTTTTTTAATTTAAAGAGCAACAAGGTAAAATCTTGGAGAGCTGTGATTCGTGCGCAGCTGAGATCACATAAGCAATTAATCAGCCTGCTCAGACAACTCGTTAATCGCAGATTAAAAATATGAATTTTTAATCAGGGCTAGCCCTCTGCGTAGCGATCTTCGGCACTTACAATATTGTTGTAAGCACTCTTCTACACTATCCAGACAAAAAAGGTTGGCCACATTCGCGGCGCTTTTACAAACAAACAAACAAACAAAATAAAATTGGAAGAAACAATTCAAATTAAAATTAGGAGGGCCAAAAAACGACTGTTAGATAACTAACAGGTGGATTTACTTGTACCATTGTTCAATAAATTCCATCTCATTCAAACATATTATTATTATTATTATTATTATTATTATTGTTGTTGTTGTTGTTGTTATTATTATTATTATTGTTATTATTACTAAGACGTGAACCTCAGTCAAATGAACATTCAAATTGACTGGTGCTGATGGTTGACACAAGTTGCTGCCAGCATCCTAGATGGTATTATTATTATTATTATTATTATTATTATTATTATTATTAATCATCGCACAGTCAGCCAGATGTTCAGACCGGATTTGGCATTTTTGTCTACCTATCAAGCACTTCCCAAGGACCTGGGATAGGCAGATGTGGATGTCTGATGGTATTACAGATCTCGTCGCAGGATGGAAGCAGTTCCTAGTAAGGCCGCCTTTTGCAATTGACTAATGGCGAATTTGTCAATGCCGATGGTGTCCAAGTGGTGCTCCAGCTGTTTTGGGATTGCACCCAAGGCGCCTAGGACTATTGGTACCACCCTTGCTTGCCTTTGCCACAGTCTTTCTATTTCTATTTGTAGGTCTTTGTATTTTGTGATCTTCTCCAGTTCTTTCTTGTCTATTCTGCTGTCTCCAGGCACTGCCACGTCCACGATCCAGACTTTTTTTTTGTCTTTCTTATCGACAATTGTTAAGTCCGGGGTGTTATGTTGCAGGTGCTTGTCTGTTTGAATTCTGAAGTCCCAGAGCAGTTTAATTTTATCATTTTCTATGACTTTCTCTATTTTATGATCTCACCAGTTCTTGCTTACATTATATTATTATTATTATTATTATTTAAAAAAAGGAGGGGATGTGAAGTTTAGGACTATTGTTTGTTAAGAAGCCTACTGAATCTGGGAGGTGTCGGATAGCTACAGATTGCATGACTATTTTGTTCCACAAAGAGAAAAATAAAGACAGAATTTCAAAGTCTGACTCACTCCGGCTATCTTGTGTCACCAAAACCGAAGCA
>NW_015400506.1:0-6166 GCF_001527695.2 Protobothrops mucrosquamatus
CAAGTTCCAAACCGAGAAGGGGGAGGGAACCAAACCAGCCATATGAAATGCCATATCAATCCTGAAAAAAATTCTCCTTGGCCTGCTTTTTAAATTTCCATGGACATCAAAGGATTAAAGTTAGATTCATCAGCGCAGAGTGATTATTCTCTCTCTCTCTCTCTCTCTCTCTCTCTCTCTCTCTCTCTCTCTCTCTCTCCCAGATAGTGTGCTCTAAAATAACTTTTTTCCAGTCATAATTCTAACTTTATTCCTTTCTTTCTATTGCAAGTAGCAGAAAACAGATTAAAATTTATTCCTTCCCTATCATAGTCCCTACTGTGCTTCCTACCGTGTTCATTTAGTGTAAATTATCATGTGTGGCTAACAATTTAATTTTATCATGGCCACCTTGTTTATAAAAAGTCAGACACTGACAACTACAAGCTACAGGGAGTGAGACTGCACTCTTACTAGCAAATATCATGGCTGTGACTGAACTGGTAATGGCAAACTCAGATCTATGACACAGACTGGCAGAAGAACTGTTCTACTTTTCACAGAGCTGATGGTGTTTCCAGAATAGTGTGTTAAAGATCATATTTAAAGTGGATCTGCACAATCATTTCGGTACCCACGAATCACAAAATAGCTGTTCTTTTCAACGTTCTTCTTTCATCTTTCTCTGGCCTCTCTCTCTTCACTTTCACCCCACCCATTGTTACAGGGATCTTTTGAAAAGGAACTATCAATGTATAAACTCCCAAGGGGAAAAAAAAAGAAATCTGAGAGACAGAGAGAGAGAGAAAGAGAGACAGACAGACAGACTAAAATATGCTTTCCTCAAACTGGTGCCCTCCAGATGTGTTGGACTATAACTTCTATCAATTGCTGCCAGCAAAGCCATACAGACGTTACCCGTGATAACTTCAAGCTGCTTTATATTAAGACCTTTACTCAACAGGCTGAACCGAACTTGGTTGTGGTTTGAGTACTGTATCATTAATCATTCTAAATGCTGTTATTGGCCAGAATATCGTGGATTATTTTCCAGCTGACAGAGAGGAGGATTCTTCTGAGACCTTAGTCTCACTGTAGGATGCTGACATGGAAAGAGACAACACCACAGAGCTTGTGATATTCTTGGTTTCCAGTCTAAAGGCTGTGAAACAATATGGGCTGGTGACAAGAGCACAAACGGTATGAATTCCAAGGCAGTTTTGGACAATTATAAGGGCATTGCACACGAGAGATTGAATTTGTGGCAACCGGAGAGCCTCCTTTCCCCTGCCAAATCTTATTTTCCTTCTTCTGTGGGATCCTGAATGTCTTCTTGTTAGTTCTGTCTCATTCAGTTGGAAAGGAGAAGTCTTAAGTTACTAGCAGTGACAAATTTGCTTAGGAAATAAGTCATTCATAGCAGCATGGATCTCAGTGAAGCAATTGTGACAGTATCAAGGGAGGTGTCCTGCGAAAGCCAAGTCAGGTTTTTCAGGGTGATTCTGCCAGGCGGGCAGGCCTCTTGAATCAGACTACCTTACCATGGGGAAGCCTTGGTTCTTGATTAAGCATAGAAGTCTCTCCTTTCCCCACCTCTATAGGCTGAGAAATCTATTATAGCTATTTTTCAGTGACTAATATTTCATTTTAGGACAGAATGTTAAAGTAGTTAGTCATTCTCAGACCAAAACAATACTGGCAGATCTGCTAGATGACATTCTTTAAGAGAGAAACAGGGACAGTAAGAAATTGTCCCTCTCATCCTTCAGGGGCTTTTGATGACATTAGCCATCGCCACAGTATCATGCTGAATCAACTTTCCGAAGTTGAGGAAGTTACAAACCCAAAGTTGCAGTATCTCTGCTCCTACTGTAAGGCTGTTTCTGAAAGTTTGCACTGAAATATTTTTTGCTTGGCAAGCACGGCTGTTGTATTGAACATGCTGTCTTCCATATTTAATGTTTATATGAATTAGTGGATGAAATTGTCTGATGTTCCAAAATTGGTAGCATCAGTAGGTACCTATTTTTCTTGATCGCAGAATTTAGGCAGAATGATACAGCTGCTATAGTACATTCTAAGTAGAGCAGTAAATTGAGTATGAGTATACTCAATATATATGAGTATACAAATGGATATTCTGCAGCTCTTTGATTTCAGTGTCAGTTATTTGGAAAACCAACCTTTTCTGGGTGGGTTGCATTCTTTCTGATGAAGTAGGTGTATATTTTGGAAAAAGTCTTAGATTTACTACCTGTACATTATAGGTTCAGTTAACCTTATGGTTTGCTATAATATATATCATGTCAAAAACAATGTTCTAACTGGATAGGTTCCCTCCCCTGAAATTCTCCTGTGCTGCCTGTGGTGGTGGTGGGATTTATTATGAGAGGGATGTGCAAAGAATGCCAGAAATATGTGCCAAGAATATGTATTCACAGAAAGATCAACCAAGGTCCTTCCAACTGCTAAACTAAAGCAAGTAGACATCCATATTGGGTAGCAAAAATATAGGAAGATATTGGAGGTGGATGGTCATGTTAGTGACAATGGAAAAGACATCAAGTAATAATGCATGGGAGAAGATAATGGGAAACACACTTGTATTTTTACCAAGACCACTACGTGGATAGAAAATATGAAATAATGATAAAGTGCCCGATGATGCCCCCCTCAAGCCAATGCAGAAGTGCTGAGGATCTAATGGTGTCTATGACATGGCTGAATTAAAGAATTCAAGACAATTAATTGCTGATGTTGCTATACAGGAAAAGCTGCAAATGTGGAATGTGAGAAATATGAATATAGGAAAACTTAACACGGTGAAAGATGAAAGGAAATGACAACAAATTGACATCTTGGGAATCAGCAATCTGAGATGGACTTGGACTGGACACTTCCAGTCAGAAGATCACATTGTGTATACTCAGGAAAAGCAAAGCAATGGCATTACTTTTATAGCTACAAAGGGTATAGCAACAATAGCATCTGACTGCAAGGCAATCGATGACTTAATAATATCAATCAGACTTCATAAACTTAATAATGAGATTCAGAGACCTGTTAGAAGAGACAGTATTACAATGACATCTGCAGATTAGTACCTGGTAGAGTCTTGAAGGCCTTGGAAAAAAATATTCAGGTGTCTTGTGGTACCTATGCCTACAAAGATCAGAATAGCACAAGTAATGGTATTTTCTGTGACACTCTTAAGGATGCAAAAGTTTGATGAAGTAGGATATAAAGAATATTAACACACTTTAGAACTTTGATGTTGGAGAAGACACCTGAGAATACCATGGACAGCTAAAAAAAAAAAAGCAAATGGTTAATTGAGCAAATCAACCTAGAGATCTCTCTTGAGGCACAAATGACCAGATTCCAATTATCATACTTTTGGACACATTATGCCAAGACCTATTCCCTAGAGAAAGCTCTGCTGCTGGGAAAGGTGGAAGGAAAGAGAAGAAGAGGATGGAAAGGTGGGATGGACTTATGGAGAAAATCTATCCATGTTTTCTCAGAATCAACACTAACTTGATATTATACAATGCAACACTTGGAATTCAGCAACTCACAATTCAAAGAACATGTTGCAAGCTTTGCACACACACAAAAAAATTCTATGGAATCAATATAGACCTAGCACCCACCTTGTGAAATCTTCCCTCCCCCACCAGAAGTGAGGTCAGCTCCGTCCCTCTTAACATTCCACAAATCCCTATGGAAGTCTGCTTTTGATCGTATCTGGAAATTGTGCAGCCTGGAAGACCTTTAAATCACCCTGCACCAGGTGGGAACACAACAGCAGATCTGCTCCTGTTCTCCCCTTTACCACCTGAGCAGCAGCCATTATTCCTTCTCCTTAGGGAAGGGACCCCATATGTGAACTCAACAAACTGCCTCCACCGCTCCAAGCATCATTAGCAATAGAAGGATATACTGACTGCTCCTCTCTAAGCAAAACAAAGACTGCCACTCATTTGAATATTCACTGTCCCAGGCCTTGCTAGGAAGTTTCTCAGTAAGCCTTTGTTTTCAAAGGTGGAAAAGCATCCTCAGGACTTGGCAGGGCAGCTAATTAACCTCGGCTTGGAAGGCAAATCTTCTTAGCGACTTAATGACAAAGGACATATCCCTGAGTTAAGCAAGCATGTTTCGCTTTCAGGAGAGAGACGCAGACAATTTAACAGAGCAGCATTTTTAAGAGTGCCATCCAAGTTCCACAAGGAGGACTTCTGGCACTTTTTTTTTTTTTTTGATGCAGCAGAAATTCCTCTTTCTTCACTGCAATGTTCTACAATTCCCCCCAAAAAGAAGCAATAGGATCAATGTGTAATAAACAATAAGTAAAAGGTGTGTGTAGACAATTAAATACACTCTCAAACAATTTTTATGAAATTGAAGCATGTTCTACAAATTGCCAGAAGCCTGTTCTTATTTATTATTTTAAAAAAACAACAACCATAACTGCTGCTTGTTTTATTCTATCATCCGTCACAAGGCAAGTCCAGATCCACAGAATGCAGTGAGAATGGGGGAGGCTACCAACTTCTTGACAGCTTGTCCCTGGCTATTGCCCTCTGGCAGGCAATGGTGGGATCAGGCTAATCAGCTTCCAGAGGGCTAGGATGGAACCAGTACCTCTCGGTGATAGCATGGCAGCATTGAAGTGACCAAATATTGCCAAATTTCAATCCCATAGGACAAAGGTCCCCAACCCCTGGTCCGTGGACCAGTACCAGGCCGTGGCATGCCAGCAACCAGTCCACACAAACAAGCAAAGCCCCATCTGTAAGATGCAGGCAGCACACAAAACCACACGCCCTCCGATCCATGGAAAAACCTCTCTTTATGGAACCAGTCCCTGGTGCCCAAAAGGTTGGGGACCTCTGCCAAAGGAGTCTTGGGTCTCAGATTTTGGATGCCTTCTGAAATTTAACCCATTTGAGGTACCTTGGTTCAAAAATGGTTGATCTAGAATGCATTGTTTTGCCCAGTTAAATGTTAAACACAGTGGTGGGATTCAGCCAGTTTGCAACAGTTTGGCAGAACCAGTAGCTAATTTTTTGTTGCTCGGCCCAGAATGGACTTCTGGAAGCAGCATCCACACAGAGAACTAGTTGTTCACATATTTGAATCCCACCATTGGTTAAAGACATGAAAGTACATAGTACATAGATACAGCCACAGTTTTCCCTAGCTGTACTCATTCCTTATATTCATATTGTGGCAGATTTTGATGAGGCTACTGTGGACGTAATGTTTCATTGTTTTGCAAAAACAAAATATCAAGATTCTTGTGTAATCCAGATGGAGTAACCAACAACAGAACTTTCAATAGCCAGGTCATGTTTGTTACATTTTAGAACAACATTTTATCTCCTGAACAGGATTAGGACATTTTTTTTTATTGAGAATCACTGGTTAGGAATCGAAGAGAGGGTTACGAGTATATATTAATAGCTTCACTTGTGGAGTATGTGATATTTAAGGTTAGTGCTATGCAGAAAAAATTGGCAAAGCTGCGGAAAAGGGTATGGCAGTAAAGAAACAACTGATGATCATATCCAACATTCCTCTTTTCATCATATGAGCCACAGACTCTATCGTGTGTGGCTGATACATAGGACAAGAGATTCTAAATATGTGCCAGAAGAGATCTAGTTAAGATGACTGGATGTATGCTGCTGAAAGGTATACCCAGTGGAAGCAATTAAAAATTAAACATTAAATATCTCATCCCAAATCAATCAATCTCAAAGCCCATCTTTTCCTCCCCAATAATGAGTTCACACAGTTAATTGAGGTGAATCTCTAAAGAAGGTCCTTTCTCTTGATCTCTGATGAAAACTATTTCCATCGGAATGCCCAATGGTTTGGGTACAGGATGCCTGCCCGTTGCTGCGTTTACTTTGGTCCTGAAAACCCTTTGAATAGTAGGCTGCCAGCTAATCTGAGCATCTAGAGGGAGAAAGGCAGGGCATTTCCAAAGCACCTGAAGGCAGGACAAGAAGCAATGGGTGGAAACTAATCAAGGAGAGAAGCAACCTAGAACTAAGGAGAAACTTCCTGACAGTGAGAACAATTAACCAGTGGAACAACCTGCCTCCAGAAGCGGTGAATGCTCCAACACTGGAAGTTTTTAAGAAGAGACTGGACAGCCATTTGTCTGAAATGGTATAGG
>NW_015400507.1:0-1136 GCF_001527695.2 Protobothrops mucrosquamatus
GGCTTCACATAAATATTGAACAAAAGGGGAGAGAGGACCGACCCCTGTGGGACCCCACAAGTTAGGGGCCTTGGGGTCGACCTCTGTCCCCCTGCCAATACAGACTGCGTACGGTCGGTGAGGAAGGAGGAGAACCACCGCATAACGGTGCCCCCCACTCCCAACCCACCCAACCGTCGCAGCATGATACCGTGGTCCAACCGTCGCAGCATGATACCGTGGTAGCTGTGAAACGTCGCTAAATGAAGCAGTTGCTAAACGAGGACTCCCTGGATTAAGCATAGGGCCTCAAGTTCCTTGCAAGATAGAAATCTAACCCACAGAGACTTCTGGGAGGTGAAGTCCACCCATCTTAAAAAGCACTCTGACCAGGGAATTCTGGGAGTTGAAGTCCATCTATCTTAAACCACTGACTGGGGAATTCTGGGAGTTGAAGTCCACCCATCTTAAAGCAGGGCTCTTCAAACTTGGCCCTTTGATGACTTGTGAACTTCAACTCCCAGAATTCCTCAGCCAGCGTGCCTGGCTGAGGAATTCTGGGAGTTGAAGTCCACAAGTCTTAAAGTTGCCAAGTTTGAAGTCCACCTATCTTAAACCATGCCGGCTGAGGAATTCTGGGAATTGAAGCCCACCCACCTTAAAGCACTCTGACTGGGGAATTCTGGGAACTGAAGTCCCACCCATCTTAAACCATGCTGGCTGGGGAATTCTGGGAGTTGGAAGCCCACCCATCTGAAAGCGGCCACAGATGCAAAACATTGAATCAGAAGTTCCTTCCCCAACTGATGACCACAATCCCTCCTTCAAGATAAAACTGGAGCATGACGTTTGCCACGGAGAGCTACCAAATGACTTTTCCAGGATGTGATTCACACACCCGATACGGGGAGGCGCAATCGGGTGACGCTGAAACACCATCCAAAGGACAGACCTCTTGCACAGAGGCCCAAAAAACGAAGGGGGGGGGCGGTTTCCCAGCATGCTGTCACTTCTGCATCCTCTAAAAATGTTTGAAATCCGCAAAGATGCGGACCCCACCCTGGGATTGGCACACAAGGGGATTGCCCACCAGAAGAATCCTGCAAGCCATTTTTCTGGGCTGGAAATCTGCAATGCAAAAACCTCTTATTTTTCAG
>NW_015400507.1:5118-6166 GCF_001527695.2 Protobothrops mucrosquamatus
TCCTTCCTTCCTTCCTTCCTTCCTTCCTTTTTTCCTTCCTTCCTTCCTTCCTTCTTTCCCTCCCTCCCTCCCTCCTCCTCCTCCTCTCTTCTAGCACTGATAATGTTCCCTAGTTGGGCCATGAAACATCTGCAAGAAAACCACCAAGCTCAGAGAGCACCAAGGACCCCATAGTCGTCGTCGTCGTCCTCCTCCTCCTCCTCCTCCTCCTCCTCCTACTACTACTACTACTACTACTACTACTACTACGGATAATGTTCCCTAGTTGGGCCATGAAACATCTGCAAGAAAACCACCCAGCTCAGAGAGCACCAAGGACCCCACAGCAGAACTCTCCACCGTCCAACCCAGAAGCTAACTCACACATTCCCATCCAGCTAAACCTCACAAAATCTCTACCACAAGGCTTTCCCACCAAAGCGTGAAAAATCCTCCTCCGTTAAACCTGATCAGAAGTTGTGAAGTCCCAGAACGCTGCTTAGGACATTGGGCCAAAACGCCGCCGCCCCCCCCCACACTTTTTTCCAGCTTTTTTTTTTTTTTAAACTCACTTTCCATCCTTTCAAGGTCTTATTTAGAGGATTAGTTGCACCTGAATTAGGAGGACCAAATACCCCTCTCCTTGAATCCATTGTGGGGAGGGGGACCCCCAAACACACTATAGTATTTTCTCAACCTTAGCGAGGTCCCCAGGCTGGCTGGGGAATCTGGGAGTTGAAGTCCCCCCATCTTAAAGTTGCCCAGGTGGAGAAACGCTGCGCTACTAAATCTGTTTCATACCAAAGAGAGAGAGAGAGGGAGAGAGAGAAGGGGGGGGGAGAAGCCAGGCCACCCACCTCTCCATTTGGTCTGTGCAAGTCGCCGGTTCTCAAGACTCGGGCTACACGTCCTGCTTGCTCAAGAGTCGGCTCCGGAGACCTCTGATTGCTAAAACCACAGAGAAGGAACTGAGAAGGCGAGAAAACACCCAGAAATCCGTTTCGTTGCAAAAGAAGTTGGTGCTTTTGTAGAGAGAAGGTCAAAGGCACCACAATCACCACTCACAGCC
>NW_015400508.1:0-1662 GCF_001527695.2 Protobothrops mucrosquamatus
CTCTCGATCCCCAGAGGAGGCAGCCATTGAAAGTGGACAACTCGTGCCTCTTGACCCAAAAACGTTGAAAATCCTCTGCAGGGCACCTGTCAGGCCACCCAGATAGAACCCATGACAGCACGCGTTTGAGCGTGTGGTCAGTGGCAGTTTCAGCAGCCACATCCCTAGCATTGAGGGGGCATTCAGGCAACTCCTGAATAGACAATATGTGTACAGCAGGAGCGGGATCAGGCTCCACAGTGGGTAATGGCAGCCTACTCAAAGCATCTGCATGACCCATTTCCTTGCCAGGCTTATGGACCAATGAATAGTCATAAGCTGAGAGGAAGATGGACCAACGGAGCATACGAGAGGATAGGATATGAGGAGTTTGTTTGGAGGTAGTGAATAGCCCCAGCAAAGGCTTGTGGTCCGTGAAGACCGTAAAATGGCGGCCATAGATAAAGTCATGGAACTTCTTAATGCCAGCCACCAGAGCCAAAGCTTCCCTATCAATTTGAGCATAATTGCGCTCAGCAGCAGATAAAGTCCTAGAATAGTAAGCCACAGGGACCTGAGTCCCATCAGCCATCAAATGGCTAAGAACAGCGCCCACACCGTAGGGTGAGGCATCACAAGCCAGGCACACTGGCAACTGCTCATTAAAATGAGCCAACACCGCATTGGATGTAAGCAAGGCTTTGACCTCATTGAAACTGGCCTCATGGACCTTGGTCCAGCGCCAACACGCATTCTTGTCAAGAAGTCTGTACAATGGTTCAGCAATAGCAGCTTTGTGAGGTAGAAAAGCATGATAGAAATTCAATAAACCCAAAAAGGCTTGCAATTCGCCCTTAGACTTGGGGCTTGGAGCCTTCTGAATAGCTTTGAGCTTAGCATCAGACGGGTGAATACCCTGTGCATCTATCTTGAAACCTAAGAACTCAGTGGATTGTACACCAATCTTGCATTTGTCCTGTTTTAGTTTAAGACCTGCTTTCCGGAAACGAAGCAAAATGGCCTTTAAACGCTCAGCCAGCACTTGTGGAGAGTCACCTGCGATGAGAACATCATCAAAATAAGGACATACACCAGGAATACCCCTCAGGGTGTTTCCCATTACACTCTGAAAAATGCCAGGAGCGACATTCACCCCAAACTGTAACCTCTTCACCCTGAAAGCCCCACGATGGGTGACAATAGTTTGGGCCTCAGCTGCTGCATCATCAACAGGCAGCTGTTGATATGCCTGAGCCAAATCAAGCTTAGCAAAAAATTTTCCCTCCTTGAGGGAAGCCAGAATGTGGCTCACTACAGGCACAGGATAAGCATGTTGCTGTAGGGCCTTGTTTAGAGTGCACTTGTAGTCAGCACAAATCCGGATGTCCCCGTTTGCCTTTAAAGGCGTTACAATGGGGGTTTCCCACGGGCTGGAATCTACAGGCTCTAGAATACCTTGCTGGAGCAATTTGTCCAGTTCAGCATCAATCTTGCTCTTAAGAGCAAATGGTACCCTCCTAGGCTTAACCCTGATGGGCTGTACCGTTGGATCCAACTTAAGTGAAACAGGAGGTCCTGTGTAGGACCCAAGTTCAGAACTGAACACATCTGCAAACTCCTTGCAAACGTCTGCAAGGGTCTGTGTTTGCAATTTATTTAACCCTGTTACCTGAATTCCCAAGG
>NW_015400508.1:3540-6166 GCF_001527695.2 Protobothrops mucrosquamatus
AACAACAACAACAACAACAACAACAATAATAATAATAATAATAATAATAATAATAATAATAATAATAATAATAATAATAATAATAATAATAATAAAGTTGGAAGGGACCTTGGAGGTCATCTAGTCCAACCCCCTGCTCAGGCAGGAAACCCTATACCATTTCAGACAAATGGCTGTCCAGTCTCTTCTTAAAAACTTCCAGTGTCCACCACTTCTGGAGGCAGGTTGTTCCACTGTTAATTGTTCTGTCAGGAAGTTTCTCCTTAGTTCTAGGTTGCTTCTCTCCTTGATTAGTTTCCATCCGTTGCTTCTTGTCCTGCCTTCAGGCGCTTTGGAAAATAGCTTGACTCCCTCTTCTTTTGTGGCAGCCCCTGAGATATTGGAACACTGCTATCATGTCCCCCCTCGTCCTTCTCTTCATTAAACTAGACATATCCAATTCCAGCAACCGTTCCTTATATGCTTTAGCCTCCAGTCCCCTAATCATCTTTGTTGCTCTTCTCTGTACTCTTTCTAGAGTCTCAACATCTTTTTTACATCGTAGTGACCAAAACTGGATGCAGTATTCCAAGTGTGGCCTTACCAAGGCATTGTAAAGTGGTATTAATAAATCTGGTGAGGTGGTCCAAGCTGTGTGAAACCCCACGCAGATATTTTGTAAGTGTATGGCTGGGTTCTGGCTTACAAAACCAAGGCTGGAACCCAATAGCTGTGGGTCTGTGTGGCTGACCCCAGCTTTTCAGCCAAGGTACAGGTTTTGCATACACATCATACACAAACGTACACACTAATCTTAATAACATTTGTAATGGCTTTCAGATGAATGGATGTTTCTAAGGTTTGGAAAAGGTCTTAGTCATCCTATGCAGAAATCTCATTGCAATACTGAATAGATGAAGGAAAATGAATATGCAGTAACTATTACTGCAAATCTGTTTAATCCTGAAGACTTCCCAATGCAATGCAAATTTTAGGCTGGCTTTGAAAACATTCTGGCTACAGAAATAGATTCATAGGAAGGATGGACTAATGCAATATTACATAAATCATAATCAATCCTTCCTTCCCTCTTATGAGACTATTAAAGGCTTAATGGAAAAAAGTACAGCTTGTTGAATTAAGATTCCCAACACTTTTTAAAATTGCTTGTTATGGTCAAATTACTCATTTCACTAACTTCATGTACATGTCATTGCTTTATTAGAATTATTTTTGTAATGATAGGCTGATTTATCCAACTATTTAATGGGAGATGTTCCATAGGCCAGGTAGGAAAAGAGAATTCTCACCTTATTTAATGATGTGTTTTTTGCCAGCCCACTCTGGGTGATGAAACTTTGTCTCTAGAACCTGAAGAGGAAACTGATGGGCTAGACTCAGTCAGGACAAATGCAAATGTTCCATCCCAAGTTGCAGAAGAATGGAATGAGCCTATACTGAATGCTCAAAGTAGCATCTTGCATACAGAAGAAATCCAACAGGTAAATAAATTTTCTCTCTATGCTTTGGAATTTTACATTTTTCATGGGGATATCATAGCTTAGCCTCTTTGCTTGTCCCTGGGAATTGCATAGGAAAAAGCCCATTTCCTCCAGACCAGCGGTTCTCAACCTATGGGTCGCGACCCCATTTGGGGTCAATCGACCATTTCACAGGGGTTGCCAAGCAAGGCTGTCCACCATTTTTTCCCCCTTTTCCAGTGGGTGCCTTACCTCCCTTGGGCTGGGCCAGGTGGTGGTCGGCCTGCTCCATCTCTGCCGCTTGCCAGCTACGGCTCGGCCGGCGCAGGGGGCGGAACCACGCATGTGCGGCGCTCCCGGGCAGGGAAAGTCCTCGACTTACGACTGGTTGGGTAGTGTAGTCCTCGACTTACAACCAGTTTAGTCCTCGACTTACAACCGGTTTAGTCCTCGACTTACAACCGGTTTAGTCCTCGACTTACGACCGGTTGGGGGTCGCGGCATTAAAAAGGTTGAGAACCACTGCTCCAGACAATGCATTTAGCTGATGCAAGTTTTATTGACACATGAACTGGGTTCAAACATCATGCTAACCCACAATGTAGCTTGTCAACAGCACATTATGTGACTCCAGCCATTGTACTTTGTAGCTTAGGGTGTAAACTGAGATTTATTCAATACATTTGAATAAACAATGATTTAGCGTGGTATGTAAATCCAACCATTTTGTTCCCTAATAAACACATAGGCAAGTTTCTGGCAGGACTGAACTAATTTCTGGCAAAGATTGAATGTTTACTTTTGCTTAGGCAGAATCCAGATGCTGGATGAGGGAGTCTTGTTTTCAGTTATGTGTTTTCCAGCCTGCAATTTCTAGCCTGCAAAGATCACACTGATTCTAATCTAACATTTCCAAAGATGAACAAACTGAGAAAAGTTGATAAAAGGAAAAGACTGCAAAATGAGACAAATTGATCTTGTTTATATGGTCCCTCTTAGCTAACTCCACATCTCCCTCTGCGAGTGACTGCCTATCCTTGGAACCTTGTCTACTGTACAGCAAGGGATGGATTTAGTCTGAAGACCATGTATAGAAGCATGAGCAACTTGGCCTCTCCTGTGTTATTGATTATCAGGGATACTGATGGGCAGGTAATCCAGATAGG
>NW_015400509.1:0-1791 GCF_001527695.2 Protobothrops mucrosquamatus
TGTGAATGTTGATCACGTGACCCTGGGGGGATCCTGCAACGGTCGTAAGTGGGAAAAACGGTCATAAGCCCCTTTTTTCCAATGCCATTGCAACTCTGAACGGTCACTAAATGAGACTGGTGTAAGTCGAAAAGTATCTGCAGTCCTTAATGGAACTGCATCTTACTTGGAGGGAAGTAAGCAGTGAAGGACAGTGCTGGAAGGAACCGTGGAGGTCATCCAGTCCAACCCCCTGCTCAAGCAGGAGAACCTTACAGAATAACAGAGTCCAAAGGGACCCTGGAGGTCATCTAGTCCAACCCCCTGCCAAATAGGAAACCCTACCCTATTTCTGACAAATGGCTTGTCCAATATCACCAGGCAAGGGGATATTCTGTTATTAAGTAGATAATTTAATATGGTGGGAAACAGATAACTCTTAGGAAATAGAATAAGATTATATTTAAATAGATAAAATGTGTGTTTTGGATATTTGTGAAATAAGAGAAATTCGGGTTAACCAAAGTCTGAAAATTATAAATATCAAAGGTTAAATTGGAACATTGACAAGAAATTAAAAATGGACTAAAATTCCATAACAGGATATGGATTGTTTAGGAAGATTGCATGCAATTAAGGTATGTGTAAGCTAACAATTTCTTGATTAAATGTAATATCGATGTCCTTATTGAATTGATGTAACTAGAAATGTACCCACCTGAACATGAGGCCGCAATCGTTAAGGGAAAAAGAGAAGAAATATTTGACGTGGTAGCCTGAGAGTTCTACTAAGATTGTGTTATTGAGCTATTGATTAACCCCGTCACCACATGGCTTTCTAAATATTCAAATGTGAAATTGGAAAATTAATAAAACATTATTAAAAAAAGAAAGAAAGTGAAATTGAAAAGGACATAGGTTATTAACCAACACATTGATTGAGTTTAGAAATTCATTCTTACCGATGGTTCTTAAATACATGAGCCCAGACAACGGACTGTTCACGAAGCACCAAAGATTGTTATTGTGACAAACTAATAAACAAATTAATAAAATAATAATCACAAAAAAGAAAGAAAGAAAGTGGGGTGCCCCCTACTCTTCATTTAGAGGAGGGGGACAGAAGGAGAACTCCTCCAACTTGCAGACCACACCATGCAGGTGTCGGTTGTGTAAGAGGATGACAACGTGGTGGTCCACCACCAGAGCGTTGAGTGACGCAAGTCTAACAACCTCCGAGGCATCTGGAGAGGAAACGGTTGAGGGTCTGGGGTTTTTTTGGGTGGTGGGATCTGGGGGGTCTTTCTCCTTCAGGAAAGAAATTGGGTAAGGCTCCACTGCAGCCTCCCTCACCACCATTAACTGACTCGGCCGTTTTTTGAGGAACCTCTTCAGATGCCTCCTGGCCGGGTTCACCTGGTCCAACAGTTAGGAGGTGGTTCCTCAAGAGGCTTCAAGCCATCCAGGGTGGAGAGATGGATGCCCCCTGCATTCCAGGTATGTTTCAAGATGCCCCCCTCAAAATTTGGGGGGCTGAGTAGAGCAGGATCGTTCTTGAGGGTCCCTTTCCCAAAATCCCACCTCAGATTTTGCCCGGAGCTGATTGAATTGACGGTTTCGTTATCCTTAGCGTACTTCAGAGAATCTGCGAGTGAAAAGGATCGAGTGGATTCTCACTTGGGCTCCTCTGTAGTGTAAAGATCTCATTTGGAGACCATCCAGAAGCTACAGCCCCAAATTTTAAGATTTAGAAGATCCTTCAAATGAAGCCAAACTGGAGTGGTGGTCAAAATCCCATCCTGGTCGATTTGA
>NW_015400509.1:4774-6166 GCF_001527695.2 Protobothrops mucrosquamatus
CTTTCCTTTCCTTTCCCTTCCCCTCTGTTCTTTTTTCCTTTCCTTTCTTTTCTCCCCTCCCTCCCTTTCCTTTCCTTTCCTTTCCTGTCTTTCCCTTCCCTTCCTTTCCATTCACCTTCCTTCCTTCTTTACTTCCTCCCTCCCTCCCTCCGTCTCCTTCCTCTCTCCATCGTTCTTTCCTTTCCTTTCCCTTCCCTTCCCGTTTTTTCTTCCTTTCCTTCCCTTCTACTTTCCTTTCCTTCCTTTCCCCTTCTCTTCTTTTTCCCTTTCTCTTTCTCCTGTTCTTTCACCTTTCCTTCTCTTGTTATTCCTTCCTTCCTTCCTTCCTTCCTTCCTTCCTTCCTTCCTTCTCCTTTTTCCCTTTCCCCTTTCCTTTCCTTCTTTTGTTTTTCTTTCTCCTTTCCTTTCTACTTCCCTTCTCTCCTTTTTCTTTCTTCCCTTCGCTTCCCCTTTTCTTTTTCCCTTCCTTTCCCTTTCCTTCTCTTCCATTTTCTATTTTCCTTTCCCTTCTTTCTATCTCTTTCTCATTTGCTTTCTCCTTCCCTTCCCACTTCTCTTCCCTTCCCCTTCTCTTCTTTTCCTCTTTCTCTTTCTCCTTTCCTTTCCCCTTCCCTTATTTCTTCCGTCCTTTCCCTTTCCTTGTCTCCTTTTTCCTCTTTCCTTTTCCTTTCCTTCCCTTCTCTTCTTTTTCTCTTTCCCCTTTCCTTTCCCCGTCTCTTCTTATTCCTTCCTTTCCTTTCTTTCCCTTTCCTTGTCTCCTTTTCCCCTTTCCCTTTCCTTCTCTTTCTCTTTCTCTTTCTCCTTTCCTTTCCACTTCCCTTCCCTTCTTATTCCATCCTTCCCTTCCTTCTTTCCTTCCTTCCTTCCTTCCCTTTCCCTTTTCTCTTTTTCCCTTCCCTTCCCCTTCCCTTCTCTTCCCTTCTCTTTCTCCTTTCCTTTTCCTTCTCTTCTTTCTCTCTTTCTCTTTCTCCTTTCCTTCCCACTTCCCTTCCCTTCTTATTCCATCCTTCCTTCCATCCTTCCTTCCTTCCTTCCTTCCTTCCTTCCTTCCCTTTCCCTTTTCTATTTTTCCCTTCCCCTTTCCTTCTCTTCCATTGTCTCTCCTTTCTTTTTCCTTCTCTTCTTTCTCTCTTTCTTTTTCTCTTTCTCCTTTCCTTCCCACTTCCCTTCCCTTCTCTTTCTCTTTCTTTTTCTCTTTCTCCTTTCCTTCCCACTTCCCTTCCCTTCTCTTTTTTTCCCTTCCCTGGAAAGTGTTTTTTTGTGTTGCCTGCAGCAACTCGGGTCCTTTCCCGGGCCAACCCACTTTGTGCTGAGAAAGCTGGCTTGTTGGGAGGAAGGAAGGAAGGTTTAAAGCCTCCGTGGAGCTTTTGTCGGATGGGGGAAATTTCCTGG
>NW_015400510.1:0-2067 GCF_001527695.2 Protobothrops mucrosquamatus
TTTATCAGAGAAATCAATATAAAGATTATTAACAAACAATTACAGGATAACAAAGTTGGAAGGGACCTTGGAGGCTTTCTTGTTCAATCCCCTGCTCAAGCAGGCAACTTTACATCATTTCAGACAAATGGCTGTCTATTTGTCCAACAGTGATGTCACCAGCAAAACCCTTCACCTCAGAAGCACGTTGGTGCTTTCAACAAGGAAGTATTGGTATTTATAGCAATTGGGACCAGAATTGCTTCACTAGGCAATGCAGCTGTAAAGTTCCATGTCACGTGACCATGCCACTTAGCAACAGCAATTCTGCAGTCCTAGTTGCCAATAACGATTATGAGTTGTTAAGCAAGGACCTCACTTCACTGCCACCTCCAATTTTCTACAGGATTCCTATTGAATTTGCTTGTGGGAATCTGACAGAATGTCGGAAATTGTAATCATGTGACTGCAGCCTCACTGCATAATTGCAAGCATTACAATTAAGGGACAGTAGGGAGGCTGCAACAACCAAAACTATGAGGATCCATCCATTCGTTCAGCACTTTCATAACTTTGAATGGTTGTTAACGGTCATAATAGTTGAATGGTCATAACCCAAGGGCTACCTATATATGGGAAAGCAGTAATTCTCCATCCTTTCATACCATACATTTAAATCAAGTAGTTTTACATTCAAAATATTTCCTTTGCATCTCAGTTTATAGCTTTTCTTTAAGAAAATTGTACCTAACATCTTTGAAGAAGATGAATCTCCTAGATTTAGTTCTGTTTCATTAGCATCTTTAATGTGTAAGCCCAAACATGCATTCTGTCTCCAATGTCTACATTGTCAAAAGTATGTCTCTGCATTCATCTATATTTTATTTTATTTATTTTATTTTATTTTATTTTATTTTATATTTTATTTTATTATTTTATTATTTTATTTTATTTTATATTTTATTTTATTACTATTTTATTTAAATTTTGGCACCACCCAACTACATCTGACTCTGGGTGGCTTAGAGTATAATATGCTGTAAATTGATGCATCAATTACCCTCAACAGTGAAATACTTTTTTTTTAAAACAAAAAAGTTGAGTTAGATCAGCAGCAGGGAATCTAAGACTCAAATATCATTTCTAGCAAAACCAGGTTGCATGCCAATGATGAAGGATGGAGAACATTTGACACAACATGGCATCTATAAGTGCATGTAAATATGCTTTTGACTAATACACAAATGTGTTTCTTGATGTGGTTTATAAGACTGTAAATGAATTATGTACACTAGTAAAATGTCCTTGAGGTTTCCAGCAGATATTTTTTTCTTTATGGATCTACCTGGAAATACAGAAGATTGAGCCTAAGATTTTTTCCAGGTAGAGCATATGATTAAAGCAAAATAAATCATGACCTGGGTTAGATGAATATTTTAAAAGAATAGATGAAGAAATAACTTCCTTACATTGGATTTATTAACAGCTGGTCGGATCCTCAGACATCCCTATGCTAAAATCTGAGGCATCTGAGGGGGAGAAAAAACCACTTTTGCTAGAGCTAGAAAGTCAATCATTGAGAAGCATAGACTGGAAAAAATGATGGATTGGAACCATCAGTGTTAAAATCAGAGAAAATGAGACCAATCTGTTTACAGATGGGTGAAAGAATGTACTAATGATCTGGGCCAGAAAACTCTGAAGGCTGGCATTTTTTTTGAGAAAGTTAAACTTTATATCCTGGATCTTTCTTTATTAACATTCATTATTAAAGCATAAAAAATAGGACTTTATCTTTTTCGTATCTTGTGGCAAAAGAAAAGATTTCAAATATATATATATATATATGAAGAAATTTGATTATTTAGGAAGATCTCTTCACAATTTGTTGTACTCTTAAATTAACAATTTTCAAACCAACATGCACTTAAACTTTTATTACCTATGTAATAAAAAGAGGAAAAGAGAAATACTTGACATCATTGAAAGGTTAATGAATCTGATAATTAACTTAGTACTTAGATCTTAAGAACATTTTTTCATTATGAATTATTCAGCAGGATGTGTTATGTGGAAATATTGGCTGAT
>NW_015400510.1:4051-6165 GCF_001527695.2 Protobothrops mucrosquamatus
GGAGGTGTTTGGTAGGAGGCGGTCTTGCAAATACCTAGGTCCATTGCCACGGAGCGCTTTAAAGGTTGTTACTAACACCTTGAAGCGCACCCGGAAGGCCACAGGCAGCCAGTGCAGCTCGCACAGGAGAGGTGTTACATGGGAGTATCTAGAGGCCCCCAGGATCCCCCGCGCGGCCGCATTCTGAACTAGCTGGAGCTAGAGAGGGGAAGTCCTGCTTCTTAGTCTTCACCTGTTAACTCAATAAACATCTACTAAAAACAGAAATCTTGCAGCCGTGCTTCTAATACTAATGCTACAAAATAAGTTTTTTCTTTTAGGACTCAGCCAAAATCCACTTGTGAGTGAAAGACTTGCCACTTTTATCGCCAGCTAAGTGAGCTTTCCAGTTCCCCAATTTCATCTCGAAAGCAGGAAGTGGTAGATTTGGGTCTGAGCCATTTCCAAAGAGCATCAATAGCTGGGTGATAACAAGGCAGGCTGACATTTTTTAAAAAGGTGCTGATGGAATTAAATACTTTAATTTAGTTTCAACACTGAAGCATAGAAAGCCAAATGCATGAGCCAGACTCGATGGCGTCTTTCCATACACTTTTTCAGGTTTTCCCAAACAAATGAATTGGCTACAATTATAATAAAGAGATGGGTCAAATCAGCCTGAATTTCTGCAGCACAAGATTTTTAGGCCTTAACAATACAGATAGCAGAGGGTGTGTTTAGTTGCTTTTTTCTGCATTTCTGTAACAATTGTATTTTTATATGGTTGACAATGCATAGCAGAGGGCCATCCTGGTCTGTCTGAATTTCTATTAAAGCATATTAAAGATTTACACATTAATCCAAGATTTAGTGTATACCAGACAATATTAGTGTTACAAGGCCTAGAAAATAAATTTTGCTCACTTGGATCTTCTGTTTGCTATAGCTATTGCTCAGTGACAAGGGGAAAGTTAAAGTAACCTGGAAGCAACAGTGAAAAGAAAGATGAGTGAAGGATCAGGAAATTCTGGGGCTTCCATTGGGCCCATTGCTGGGATGTGAGACTTGTCTGCATTTGGCTTACTGAAACAAGATTGTCCTAGAGCTGCATTCAAATTCTACCACTTGCTGCATACATCAATGTAATCAATAAATAAAACATTTGACTAGGTTGTCTGGGAGCATTTATGAAAGCTGTGAATTAATTAATTAAATGTACTGGAAGAAAAAAAAATGCTATAGTGTGTGGAGGGGGGAGGGAGTAGAAATATCTACTCGTCTTTCTCCTTACAATTTGTTCTGAAAATCTCAACCACCTTTGTGGGAAAATAAATTAAACGGGTGACTTCTCCAATACTCTCCAGAGGAAGGAAAAATTGTCCACCAACTGTTTAAAGATACCACTCCTGAAAATCCCTTGTGAAAGAAAGATTCCTTTGGTTATGAAAGGGAAGGGAAGCATAAGTAGTTTTATCCAACTCTAATGGACTTGGAACTGAAAGCTACATTTTTTACATCAAGTGATTGAAAAAATGAATCACATGATTGAAAAAAAATGGTGAAATGATGCATCAAGAGGGTTTTCTCAAAAAGAAAAGGCACAAGAAAAGTAAGAATCTCCCAAAAGCAAACAAAAACCTGTCAGGGTTTGAACCAACTACCTTCTTTTTTACAGGGCTACAATGATAACTATTGTGCTATTATAGTACTGACAGAAAAGGAAAATCCAGTATAGGAAAGTAGGAATCAAGGCAGTAAGGAAAGATTATTTAAGGTGCATTTTGTACTTGCATGTTGATGCTTTAACTTCGTGTATATAAATTCTACCTAATTTGCATTTGTATATATGCATACCCAAATGCAGACACATACACTTATACATCTATTGATAAAACTATATGTTTTTTCATCAGGACCACCCATGGGAAGGAAATTGAAAATGAAAATGGGACGGTACCACAGCAAGGGAATTCTCCAGTGGAAGGATGTGGACTGGACTAAATACCTTAAAAGCTGATCCTAAAATGTCTCAATCCAGACAATATTTTCTTAAGCCAGCTTAGAGTCAAATAAGCATATATATATATATATATATATATATATATATATATATATATATATATATATATATATAT
>NW_015400511.1:0-1544 GCF_001527695.2 Protobothrops mucrosquamatus
GAATGAGCAGATTGGAGACAATGACATCCAGCACTGCACATCTTCTGCCACAGCTAATAACAAAATGACCTCAATGGCGCCAAGATGAATCACTCTAAGAATAACCTAGGACGAAGAAGAAGAAACACAGAGAAATTGAGAAATTGCAAGCATTAGTATTCCCTTCGGCCAACTGCTTGGGACGTGTGAAATCTAGGTATCAGATACAAATGCTTAAAGTGAAAATAAATAAGTAGTTATTTCTATAATCTGTTTTTGTGGTGATAACTTAACAGACATATCTTTTTTTTTTCAACACAATATCTTTTGCCCTCTGGGTATTTTTGAGAAGTGGGCAAGATGATGATGCATTTCCTTATGTCAATAGTATGTAAGTTGCACCCCATATAAACAGAGGCATAGAATCAAGATCACTCAAAGTATTATTACCGCTTTATAAAGCCCTAGTAAGATCACACCTGGAATACTGCAGCCAATTTTGGTCACCATATCACAAAAAAGATGTTGAGAGTTTGGAAAAAAAATTCAGAGAAGAGCAACTAAGATGATCAAAGGCCTGGAGAGTAAAACCTATGAAGAACGGCTAACGGTTTGGCTAGTCTAAAGAAAAGAAGAAATAGGGGAGACATGATAGTGTTCCAGTATCTGAGGGGCTGCCACAAGACAGAGGGGGCCAGGTTGTTCACCAAAGCACCAGAGGGAACTATTGCGGGAATAACAAACATGCCTTCATTCCCATCACAATTTTAACCTTACATGCTTGTAGGCTGAATAATTTCAGAAGATTGATGTCAATGTGGGATGATTTATTTCGCTTTTCGTCAACCCTTGGAGAAATTAAAACGTTGGGCATTTTTCCACTTGAAGAGTTTTTCCTGTACTAGCGTTGTCTCAATAGGACTGTGTGAATCAGGCAAACTCCCACTGAAATCATTGGTTTGATCGGTTCTGGTAGCCAAACTGCATTGTCAAATCCAACCAGTCCAATTTAGATTTCTCGACTGATTTGGGAAAGATTCTTTCTGTGCATACCTAAATGCGTTCTAATCAGTCCAGGGACATGTGATTCCACAACTGGAACAATTCAGTTTGGAAAGTTGGCTCACTTTGGACATTTGATCAACCCACCTTCAGATGAACTCCTCGGGCTAATTTTCTGCAGAGTCCTCCCCCAGATGAGATGGAACATTTGCCTAAGTGTTCACAAGAACAAAGTCATATTAGCTAGAAATCCTGGAAGCTAATCCCAGATTGAAATAGGCGGTGTAGAATTACACCCCTTTCTAGTTTATTTTGGCAGCTGCTGAACTGAAGAAATAATTGAGCTATATATACTATAGGATCATGAACTTACGTTTTCCATATTGTGGCTTTATTCATGCTCCATTAATGCATGTGACAGCGTGCCATTGTTCAAAAGTTCTCCATCTCTGGATTTTGTGTTAAATCATTCTTACACCTGCTCACCTGGACCAATTTTGGAACACCCTATACCTTGTACTCATTGTTATTAGCACAGATCACCATCAATTTTGGAAGAGAGA
>NW_015400511.1:3553-6164 GCF_001527695.2 Protobothrops mucrosquamatus
TTTTCCCTTCTTCCCCCAAGGTCATTCACACATTCCATTATAGGGTGGGAGGGATGAAGAAGGAAGAAGGGGAAAGGAAGAAAGAAAGAAGAAGGAAGGATTGTTTATTTTAGCTACTAACTCAGTCCTTTTCTCCTGATCTCATCTCTACCCACTCTCTGTTTTCTGCATTTCGCTGGTGTAATTTGGTGAGTCATATGTTACTTCCTTCTTCTCAACAGTTGGGAGTCAGTAATCCTTAATGATCTGCAGCAGATCTATTTTATTTTCCATCAACTTCAGAATCGTTCGAAAATACATTTATAAAATATGGCCGATCAAATCCAACACAACTCTAAAACTAGTCCCCCAACTTTCATCAGAAGATGACGATCTACCTTCTATTTCATGACCCTCTTTTTGCCCTATATCAAACTGTTTCTCTTTTGATTGTTTCCCTTCCCAGGAAGGCCTTCAACATCCCTTGAAGTCTCCTTCCTCACGGATCTGTATTCTTGTATATCACTGCAAAATCTGTATTCCGGAACTACATCTAAAACAACAACAATGTTGTAGGGACGAGCCAGGGTCTTTCATTCCTTTGAGTAGATGGTTTGAGGACAAAACAAAAAGGGTGGGACCAGGGCATCTGACGTACAGGTGGTCCTCAACCTACAATCATTTATTTAATGACCATTTGAAGTTACAACGGCACTGGAAAAAGGGATTTGGAACCAATCCTCATGCTTACGACTGCACAGCATACCTACAGTCCTACGATCAAAATGTGGATGCTTGGTAACTGGCATGTACTTGCGACAGTTGCAGCATCCCGGGGTCATGTGATCACCATCTGTGACCTTCCCGGTTGCCTTCTGACAAGCAAAGTCAATGGCGGGAATCCAGATTTGCTTAATGATCACTTAATTCGCTTAACAATGCCGTGATTCCCTTAATAACCATGGCCAAAAAAAGGCCATAAAATGAGACACGACTGACTTAACAAGCACCTTGCTTAGCACGAGAAATTCTGGTCCCAATTGTGATCAATCTAGTAGTCAAGGCTAGAAAGTAGGAGACTCTGAGTTCAAGTTCCATCCTAACCATGAAAACCAGCTGATGACCTTGGGCTGGTCAATCTCTCTCTCAGACCTCACTGAGTTGTTGTTGTGGGCTTAGAAAAGGAGGAGGAAGGTGTGTTGGATATGGTTGTCGCCTCAAGTTATTTGTAAAAATAATCAAATAATAAAGGCGGGATACAGATAAATAAATTTATCTTTTCACATTTAAAATTCCAGTTTAGGCGTAATTAACCTTAGGGACGGTCTGTAGAGTCATCTCGGTTTCAAGCTACACACTAAGATATAAACAACTGGGCTCTTTTAAAAGAGAAGTGACAAACCGAATAAAGAGGCAATGTGTGCCTTTTCGTTGACCACAGATATGCCTTCAGATCCAATATTATGAGCTGAGCATTCAAAATCAGTTTCTGGTGTTCTTCCATCTTCTAAACAAGACCCTTCCTTTCCAATACACAAGGAAGTGTCCCCCATTTCGGTAAGTTCAGATAAATCAGTGAACCAAATAAAATTCTCCCCTATTTATACGGTATACACACGTGTCCTCCACAGGGACAAAGTCTCATAGCTTTTTGTGCAGCCAGAAGGCATGCCTCTTTTAATGTTTTTTTTCAGGGAAGGAAGCAAAGCTCGCCTTTGAGCTTCTTGAGAGAGACTCCGTTTATTTGGTGTTCACAAATATTGATTGACAGTTTCTATTTATAAGCAGGCTGGTGAGTTAAATGCAATCCACTTCACTTGTGCAATTGTAGCTTAGTGTGAAGAAAAGCTTTCTCCAGGCAGCCTTTTTAAAAAAAAAAAAAAAAGCTGCATACATAAAATTATTTCTGGGTTTCATTGAAACAAGACCCACTTTGATACAGGGATTACAGCTCCAAGCTAGAAACCAGGAGACCATGAGTTCTAGATCTGACTTGGCCGCCTTCTTCCCAACTAAACTATCTCAACTCTGGAATGCAGATCGTCCCTCCTGGGAATACAGGCGACATTCCACCATAGAACAGCCCAAAATGATCAAGCTATTGCAGCAATGCAGAGAGCAGATGTATGAATTAAAAAAAAAAGATCCAGATTTTCAACATTCATTCTCTAATAGTTCAACCTCGCTGCTATATACGATTCCTTGAAGAAGCTACCCTTTGTTAGGTTTACACAACACATTAAGCCAAATTCAGACCTTAGGAGACTTAGCATGATGTCAGAACCCAGATTAAATGACAAAATGGTGACTAATGAAGGGAAGGGGGATTGAAACTGCAGAAGTAAGGAGAATGGAATAGAGTATATTGAAAAATGTCTTGGTTGAGTGGATTCCTGAAACTGAGTAATCCACTGTGCATCATCTTCTTGGTGGTACCATTCAATTCTGTCTACAAAAGAAGAAAATTTGAATTTTGATTCTGTGCAATGAAGAGCTGTCTAAAATGCAACAACAGCTAATCATTTTTCAAAAACAATGGCAAAAACAATCATTCTTTATCTATTTTCAATCTCCTATTTATTCATTTGTGCATGTTACAAATTTGAAGTTTGGAGCAGAAGTCAACCTTTGT
>NW_015400512.1:0-6164 GCF_001527695.2 Protobothrops mucrosquamatus
GCATCTTTTGAGCCTGTGAACTCTGAGGAAGTGGATGATATGTTGTCTAGACCAGCGATCCTCAACCTTGGCAAAGCTGGCTGAGGAATTCTGGGAATTGAAGTCCACAAGTCTTAAAGTTGCCAAGGTTGAGGACCCCTGGTCTAGACCATTCTCTGCCACGTATATGTTGGATCTCTATTTATCCTGGCTGATGTGAGGAGTGGATGGAGGAACGATCACATGGATCCATGAAATTGTCAATAGCTCCTTTTATGAGAGGCAGCTCCTGGCATCTCTTGCTGAAGAGGCTATCTCTTCATCCTGTCGTCTTGGATAACTACCAATTGGCCTCCAGCCTTCACTTTTTGTGAAAGATTGTTGAGACACTGGCAACAATGGTAACAAATCAGTGACACAGGAAGCAAACTATCCATATCCTTTTCAGTCTGGGTTCAGGTTTGGACATAGGACTAGGGCAGGGGTAGGCAACCTTGGCTCTTTTATGACTCGTGGACTTCAACTCCCAGAATTCCTGAGCCAGCCATGCTGGCTCAGGAATTCTGGGAGTTGAAGTCCACGAGTCATAAAAGAGCCAAGGTTGCCTACCCCTGGACTAGGGGAACAAAGGTCACCCTCCTGAAAGTTTGGGACATGGATGGGGACATTGCCTTTATGAGCCTCTCAGAAGCTTTTGAACTATGGTATCCTTTTGGATTCTCTGCAGGCAGTGGGGACTGGAAAGATTTGGTTTGGGGTGGTTCCACTCCTTCCTCTATGAATGGTTTCAGTGGGGAGAAGATGCTAGCTTGGTGGCTCCTCACTGATGGGGCTCCACAGGGGTCAGTTCTTTCCCCTTTCCTTTTTAACATCTGTGTGAAAACAGTGGAGGGAATCATCCAACAAGCAGAGACGGTATCATCTGTATCTGATTATACCCATCTATATGTTGCAACCCCAGTTTGCGAGGAGATGTTGTTGATGTTGAGATTGTGACAGGATAAAAGTAATTGTTTTGCCTTCCTGTGCGAAGACTAGAAGATGGTTGCACGCCACTGAAGTGATTGTTGTACTGCATTTCAGGAAAGAATAGGAAAGCAATGACGTTCTGCAAAAGGGGATGATAGGCAGTTGAGTTATCCTTATGCTATTCTAAATGGTGTTCCTAAACATTCCAACCTCCCTTCTGAAATCCCGGAAAAACAACAGAAAACCTGGGAAAGAATTTTAACTAGCTGTCATCCATGATGCTGAAGCTTGTTACTTAATCCTTTTTTTTTTTTTTTTTTTTTTTGCTTTTAAAGCAGGCACACACAGTGCCTTCACTTTAATTCACAAGGAGCTTCCTCCCAGCTGGGCTAAAATCTGCCATGTTTCAAATTTAACATAAACAACAAAAACAAGGTTTCACTTCCTTTTAGTAAAGGAAACAGCTGCACTTGAATTATCCTGGTCTTCTCTATGGAGGTTGAATGCCTGAATTCTGCCTCTGGCTACTGAGGAAGGGACTGTTATTACAAGCTTCTCCTGAACAATAGTTTAACCATTTACTTCTCAGTTGCATCATTCTTTTAGCTAACCCTCTGAGACACCAGTCAGAAACCAAAAGGATTTTCAAGAACTTTAAGTGGCATTCCTTTTTGCTTGCTAAAGTTAGTGTATCTGAAAAGTTTAGTGGAAAGCTTGATTGTAGCTCTCTCTAGTTGACTATGTTGTAGGAACAGGAACTAGGGCAGGGGGGTCAAACTGCCGCCCCGCGGACCGGTTTCATCATACTGGAGCCGCGCCCACCCCATTGCTGGCAATGGCAAAAAAGCTCCGATACGTCGCGCGATGTCACGTGACATCGCGAGTTTGACATGCCTGAACTAGGGAGTTAGTAGAGAACTAATTACATCTTTCCATGTAAAAGAGAGACAAAGTCCTATACAGATAGTTCCCAACTTACAACCAGTTAGCAACTGTTCAAAGTTACAACAGCACCAAAAATAAAAAAAAAGTTATTTAGAATCGGTCTTTAAACTTAATGGCCAATGCAGTGTCCCTGCAGTCAGGTGCTTACAATTCAGGCTCTCAGTAATTGCATTTACAACAGTTGCAGTGTCCTGTGATCACCGTTTGTGACCTTCCCAGGTCGCAAGTTACAATCTTATGATGTCTCACTTAACCACTGTGGTGATTTGCTTAATGACCCCAGCAAAAAAAAATGTGGGGGGGGCATAAAATCACATGATGCCTGACTTAATAACTACAATGCTTAACAATGAATTTTATGGACTCAGTTGGGTTCGTGAGTCAATGACTACTTGTAGCAGCCTGATGAGAACTTCGTGTCTCTCATTTTTGTTATTTTGTACTAGCTTGCTCTACTACTGCACTGAGGAGAGGGGAGAAAAGGGGGGCAGTAGGAGCCCTCTGATTCAACTCAGAAAGTCAAAAGGAGAAAGCTTACAATTCAAACCAGAATGCAGATAGGCAAATAGACAAGCCCTGAACGCTTTGCATTACGGTGGGCAATAATCCACTATTGTTTTTAAAACTTCATTGTTGTCTGCAGTAAAATTCTTACACAGCCAAGTTATCTTTGGGAGACATCGTCTACGCCAAGCCAAGAGCTGAGGAGGTTAAGGGTGAGGAGAGCTGTGATTTATTGCTGAGCCCTATTGTGAAGTCTAGCCTCAATTGCACCAATGCAGATTTCTCCCCACCCCTCATAAATTGGGAGAGGGGCATTTAAAAGGCAAGGGTACTTTTATGGTGGGTGGGAGGACTTAGGAAATGACTATGTTCCCCCCCTCCCTCACCCCACCCACACCCAGCCAACTGGGTCACTGTTAATCACTTTGCTGGATTCTCCTAGTGAGTCAGTTAACAAGGGGAGTCAGCTGTGAGGTGCAAATAGACCCACAGAGTTCTTCCATCAGTCTAAGCAGGTGGGCATCTGCAGGAATTTATTTTGATTTATGGAGGGGAGAACTTGCAGTACAGGATGTTAAGGTAATTACATATTTGAGATACACTCAGCTGCCTATTTTTCTTGTATAAGTGCTTTATTTCTTTGTTTCTGTACTGTGACAGAATTGCAATGTAGCAGTTGTAGGAATATATTGGATATTTTTGACAACTTCTCATAAATGCGATAATTTACATTGTGATGTATTGCGAAACTGGTCTAATGCTGCCATACAGGGATACGAGAAGCTTCTTATATCAAGTTTATGTAACATTTAGTTTATATTATTAGTTTATATTTGGTGGGTTCTGCGAACTGAAAAAAATAAACCAAGAAAATTATACTTGCATTAACTATCAGTATACCTGCTGTGTGAATACCGCTTATGGGATATCACAGCAGTTTTCCATTATACTAGAGGTATTTCTGTTGCTAAGCAAGAGAGTTGTTAAATGAGCTTTGCCCCATTTTACGACCTTTTGTGCCACAGTTGTTAAATGAATCAGTGCAGTTGTTAAGTTAGTAACACGGTTGTTAAGTGAATCTGGCTTCCCCATTGACTTTGCTTGTCAGAAGGTCACAAAAGGAGATCACATCGTTCTGGGACACCCCTGCAACCGTCATAAATATGAACCGGTTGTCAAGCATCTGAATTTTGATCACGTGACCATGAGGATGCTGCAAGGGGTTGTAAGTGTGGAAAACAGCCATGTCACTTTTTTCAGTGCCGTTGCAACTTTGAATGGTCACCAAATGAATGGTTGTAAGTTGAGGACTTCCTGTACTAGGCTGGTGATTAAATCAGTTCTGGCCAGGCAGCTGGGAAAATGGAAATCAAGCCTGCCCTTCTACGTCGGTGTAAGAGGAGGAAAGGTAACTGATGAAATGAAGGAAGCCTTTCAAACCTGCCCAGGTGAACTGCTCTATTGACTTACAATTGCTCATTCATCCGATTAATCACCTTTCCCAGAACGAAGAACCACTACAGACCCAAGATAAGATGTGAGTTTAATTAACCTCTTACGACAGTTGCAACAAGGAAGCAATTAATCTATCAAGTGACAGTGAGACTTCCTTATTCAAGGATCTGATCAGGTTTTCTCTTTGCAGATGGTGCTTAAGTCTCATTGGAAGCAGCTGCTTAACCCAGAGCCCCAGTGCAATTAGTGAGGTTTTTTTTTTTTTAAGGATGCACCTGATAGGAAGCGTAAATGGAGCTAGGCTTTTGGAAACCTCAAGCACCAAAGATGCACATTGGAATGTGTTCCTATGCTTGGAACATTTTTAAGACTCTAAGAGGCTTGGCATTCAACAGTTATCTGAGCCCTCCATTTTTTTCATACATCAGACGTCAAATGCATCCATAAAACAACAGCCGCCATTTCTGCCCTAAAGTTAGGTTCACTTCTTCTAGGGCTTGCATTACTGAAGTCCACCTCTAAAATTCCTCGGCACAGGCTTCCGGTTTGCCATCGCAGCCACCGCAGCCGCTGGAAGGTGAGCTCCGTCTTCTGCGTTCGGTTTCGTTCTGCTGGGGGACCCTGGAAAGGATCAAAAGTCGCCCTGTAGAGGCAATAAGCAAAGAGGGGACCCCCCCACTTGATCGCGGGAGGGCAGCAGCCCTTTTGCTTGATCCAGGGCAGCCCTCCAAACTGGCAGAGGAAAGACTGGCCATAGCAGTATGGCTCGTCACTAGGCTGCAGACAGCCGAAGTCAAACTTTCCACCAGGCACTTCTAAAGCAACGCGGATGAAACTAGGTGAGATCCGATCTTCTATCTAAGATCCTAAATATTTTTTTTCCTGTGAAAGCTGCCCAAAGTATCTTTAACCCTGTGAGGAGAGAGGGAAGGGAATTTCTATCCCACCCTCTAAGAATAGTGGCGACTGACTACCCAGGGGAGTTAAAGCACTAAAAGAATAATTTAATCTAATTCAATTTATATGTTTCTAAAACTTGGGGACCAAAAGTTTTCTTGTTTTCATCGAAGACTTTTGTTTTTATCTATAGCAGTGATGGCAAACCTTTTAGAGACCGAGTGCCCAAACTACAACCCAAAACCCACTTATGTATCATTGAGTGCCGGGTGGGCATGGCCCATTGGCTAGGTGTGGCCAATTGGGTGAGTGTGGCCCATTGGATGGGTATGGCTGCAGTGGTAACGGTAGACTGGGTGGGACTAAAATGTTCAATCAATTCCAACTTTGCGAGATCTTTTTTTTCCCCGCGAGAAGTTGAAATTGATTGATTGATTGATTGAACCTTTTTTTTTCAGATGGAGGCCTAAAGCAAAAAGGTTTTATAAAACGCAGCTAAAAGCCTAGGACTGGGGTGACAGCGACGGCGCGTGTGCCTACAGAGAGGGCTCTGCCTGCCACCTATGGCACGCATGCCATAGGTTCACCACCACAGATCTATAGAAAAGAAATAAAATTGGAAAAAGGACTATAAAAATTTTGGACTCAAAAAACCTTAAGCGGCATCGGTGACATCTTGTTGAGAAGCTTGGTATTACAACTAGTAATAATAGTAGTAGTAGTAGTAGTAGTAGTAGTAGTAGTAGTAGTAGTAGTAGTAAAGTTGGAAGGGACCTTGGAGGTCATCTAGTCCAACCCCCTGCTCAGGCAGGAAACCCTATACCATTTTGGACAAATGGCTGTCCAGACTCTTCTTAAAAACTTCCAGTGTTGGAGCATTCACCGCTTCTGGAGGCAGGTTGTTCCACTGGTTAATTGTCCTAATTGTCAGGAAGTTTCTCCTTAGTTCAGGGTTGCTTCTCTCCTTGATTAGTTTCCATCTGTTGCTTCTTGTCCTGCCTTCAGGTGCTTTGGAAAATAGCTTGAATCCCTCTTCTTTGTGGCAGCCCTTGCCTAAAGGAGACTTGGCTTGAAGCCCAGACTACAGATAATACTCTTTTAACTTTGATAAACACCACCTGTTCAGCTGTAAAGAGAACTTCTGGGTGGCATGGCTGGCCTCCTTGAACTACGAATGTAAACCTTTATTGATTTTTAGGGCTGTATGTGGGGAGTTGCCTTCCTACTTTTTTATCTGAGGAATATTGGTCATTATTTGAGATGATGAAATATGTTGGATTATAAAATGTTACTTGACAAATGACTTTTACTATAAAGACTACCTACAAACACGTGAAATAGAGGTCCCATACCCAGCTATAAAATTATTTTTATCGTCTGATTTCAAAGTCCTCAACTTAATGCACCATTAAGAG
>NW_015400513.1:0-1644 GCF_001527695.2 Protobothrops mucrosquamatus
CTAGCAGCGGTATTGGGCATTCAGGAATATATAAGAATTCATGCTGAATTTTAGATCCCTTGAATACACATGTCACTGGCCGAAGGATTTGACATCCCATCACCTGTCCCGTCACTCCCTGGACTTGTATTCGATGGGGTCCTGGTGTAGCAATCTGACTATTTACAACTGACCTCCCTGCTCCTGTATCCACCAAAAAACGTCGTCTGTTGATCCCCTATACTCATAGTTACCAAAGGCTCTTCTAAGCCTAAGCCTGGTCCCCGTCAATCTGTCCATCCTGTTCCTTCCAATCCAATCCCCTCTACCTCTCTATCTCCTTCAAAGCCTCCTCTACTTCCCCTATTCCCTCTCAGTCCCCTTCCTCTATAGGGGAATCTAATAGGTGCTCAACTCCCGAAACCACCACGTCCCAATCCAAACCTTCCTCTTCATCCTCGCCCTCTCATCAATCTCTTTGGGCACTCCCTCTGCCAATGGCCTTCCTCTCTACAATTAGCACATTGGTTTGGCCTAAGCATTGTCCCTCCTTGCAATGCTACCGCCATCAATTCCGTCTTCTTATGCATCCTAGCGTCCCTTTCTTTCTTCTCTACTTTATCCTTATTAACAAACCCTTTCCTCTGCAGGGAGGTCTTCCTCCCCTCCGTCTTCCTCCTCCTTGGGTGCCATCGGCACCCCTTTCCTCTGTTTCCTTCTCACCACTGATTGTGTGCTGTCCAGCGCTGCCGCAGTTGCTGCTGGCAGTTGGGGCAACAGGTGTGGACGCGGCACAAATGGAGGGGGTCTAAGCACTACTTCCTCTATAATATCTTTTGTAGTATCGGACACCTTAGTCTCCGAGATCTTTACATCCTTAAATCTTTTGGATACCATCTGCAACTTTTTACCCTTAGGTCTAGCCACACACAGATGGACCATTTCAGCCTGACACTGCAATAGGTCATCCGCCTTCTCGGCCACTGCATCCCCCCACTGATCTATATACTGGAATTGATTAGGATACTTTTCCTCATTGGCCGCGATCAGGGAGGTAAGATCATCGATGATTTGATTTTTAAACGTTCCTTCCAGGGGCCATCCAACAGTCAAATGGGGCCACTGTTCCTCACACAGAAAGCTCAGCCTTTCTTTTGTTGCCTTAGGATAGGGGACTTTATACTGAGTATGATTGAAATACAAATCCTTTTAACATGCATTCGAGTGGTGTGCTGGGAACGCTACCTCGCCCCCCCCCCATCCTAACAGCACTGCCACCGACCTACGGTGCCGGACATTCCAACGGTCACCAATAGGGAATACAGCAGCTTAACCACCCACACAGCCTATCACGGACTACTTTGGGAACGACGTCCTGAGTCCAGGAGGGTGAAAAGGCCCCCTCTTCTATCTTAAAATGAGATAGGTACTTTCCAATTTTACCACATACTTGCCTGAGGCGTCTTCACACTCGTCCTGGCCAGGAATCAGTTCAGACCTCCTTTCCTTCCCCCAAGGGTTCTTGGACTGGCTGTCAGCACCATCGGCCCCACAGACAAGTCACCACTGTCTCCCGGAGGTGCGATCCCCCGTGGCACCTGGAGATTGTTTCAGGAGTGACCTCTCATCGGGTCCGAGGGGTTGAGCCGCCCTCAGCGAAACATC
>NW_015400513.1:5054-6164 GCF_001527695.2 Protobothrops mucrosquamatus
GTAGTTGGAAGGGACCTTGGAGGTTTTCTAGTCCAACCCCCTGCTCGGGCAGGAAGCCCATCCATTCTAGACAAGTGACTATCCAGTCTCTTCTTAAAATGTTCCAGGAATGAAGCACCCACAAATTCTAGAAACAAATCATTCCACTGATTAATTGTTCTGTCAGGAAATTTCTCCTTCATTCTAGGTTAGTTCTCTCATTGATTACTTTCCATCCATTGCTTTTTAAAATTATTTGAATTACCATGAATAACATTTATAGACAGGAAGGAGGGAGGTTGGAAGGAAGGAAGGAAGGAAGGAAGGAAGGAAGGAAGGAAGGAAGGAAGGAAGGAAGGAAGGAAGGAAGAAAGAAAGAAAGGAAGGAAGCAAGGAAGGGAGGAAGACCAGTGTGCAGTACAAAGATCAAGATAACTATTACTCAATGAGGTTCATGAATTCTTAATATTTTTACTAAAGCATGGTAGGAAAATGGATGCATGAGAATATATTGACATTTCTCTTCAGTGTATTTGTAAATATGTCAAAGAATAATTTTATATTAATTGTTCAGATGATTCAGATTGAGGAATAAAGCAAGTAAAGTATGAAAAAATATCCATCTCATCTGCAAAAACATAGTTTGGATTGCCATTTTTTCCACATCACAAAATAGGAAAGAAATTATTATTTGTTGTTTTCTAAACATGACTTCATAAAATTAAAAAAAGGTGAGTTCATTCAGGGCTACAAGATTATTGTAACTTACAATAACATAACTATTAGTATTCATGATTTTGTTTTCTAGTCTATACAATCTCCCAGAGCTGACATTCATCATAGATTCAGATTGAAGAATAAATCAAGTAAAGTACCTAAAATTATCTATCTCTTCTGCAAACACATAGTATGTTGTTCATCATTGTTTGGATTGCCACTTTATTTCCAAACCACAAAAAGTAATAAAAAGAAAAGTTGGCTTATTTGTTGCAATTTTGTAAATATTACTTTGTAAAAGAAATAATGGAAGGTAGTTTAAGACTTGCAAGACTCTGTTATTGTAACCTTACAATAAAAGAATTATTAATATGTATGATTTTGGTTTCCTACCCTGGACAATCTGGAAGGGAT
>NW_015400514.1:0-3182 GCF_001527695.2 Protobothrops mucrosquamatus
TTGCCACAAGGTTGAGGATCCGATAAAATGTTCTGTTATTAAAGAGGCATGAGATTACTGAATCTCTAGGAGAGTCCATGACAGTTACAGTTGGCAATATTCTTGAGATCTTTGTCTTACTATAGAAATATGTGAGAAGGTGGATCATTGGTCTGATCACTAAGCGCTCCCTAAAGTTCAAAAGGATCCATGGTTTTTTCAAGGTTTTCTAGCTATGATACATATCACCTGACATTGAGAGGAAAAATGCTTTGGGCAGCCATGAAACAGCTCATTTTAATTCCAGATGTGACATACAGACCATTCCATGAGTGATATGATAGTTTTTCAGAAGTAAATCTGCTAGAACAAGAATTGGTTACTGATAGTTCAGACATACGCAAATCCCAAAACATATTTTGCATTGAGTTGGGGGCATTTATGAAATGTTGTGAGGATGACTAAATAAATGTTGGAGTACTCTCTAGGACATAGTCATGCTTAAGTTGTGACAGTGAAAAAAGCAAAACCTTGCTGAGTCCATATGTCTTCAAAAAGTTGTAGAGCTTTTCTAATTAGAAATTTACTTTTATCTGTCCTATGAGATAGTACACTGAATTCCTTGCAATAATGAATTTCCTAGATGCTTTGATGATAAAATTCCTCAACATCAAAGTCATCTGAATGCTGAAAACAGTAACATGTGCAATGCACTATCTTCTCCAATTTTCTAAAATTGGTTTCAGCTTATTCAGCCTAAGGCTGAAGAAGGTATTTTTTGTAGTAATGAAAAATGCAGATGGCTACATGCCTTCTTGATTCTTTCCTTTATTAGACCTAATCTATTGGCTGGATGGGTTTGATGTTCTGTCTTGGAATGATATCAGCTGTTCTTAAGAGGCAGTTGTACAGCTAATTTAGAAAATATCTTTTCTGGACCAAATAACTTATTATTACTATGGTTATAAATATTCTATCGAAGGATGCAAGAAACTCCCAAGCGATCCAATTATGCTCTATAACAGTGTTTCTCAACCTGTGGGTCGGGACCCCATTTGGGGTCAATCGACCATTTCATGGGGGTCGCCAAGCAAGGCTGTCCGCCAATTTTTTTGTCCGCCATTTTTTTTGTCCGCCATTTTTTTCCCCTTTTCCGGTGGGTGCCTTATCTCCCTTGGGCTGGGCCAGCTGGTGGTTGGCCTGCTCTGTCTCTGCCGCTTGCCAGCTACGCCTCGGCCGGCGCAGGGGGCGGAACCATGCATGCGTGGCGCGCCCAGGCAGGGAAAGTCCTCGACTTACGACCGGTTGGGTAGTCCTCGACTTACGACCGGTTGGGTAGTCCTCGACTTACGACCGGCATTAAAAAGGTTGAGAACCACTGCTCTATAAAAATCTAAGAAATTGACATTATACTGAGTGGTCTGAATTCATCCAAGTTGTCCATAAAATTCCATTTATATTATGGCACAGCTGATAAAATTAGGTTGAATCATTATCATTTCAACAAAAATTATAAAGTAGATGAATATATCCCTTGAACATTTCCTGATTCACAGACTAAATTCAGGACCTAGAAGAATTTTCTTTAACTGTACAGAGCAACAGCCTCTCTCTCTAAAGAGGCAGAGTTTCAGTATTTTCCACATCCTATAAAAGGAGGGTAGTGTCCAAGAAAAGGAGGCTAGCAAGCAGTCAACATTGAAACAGAAGATTTTCACCATCCTTTCTTCAATCAACACTGAAATAGAAAACTTTCACCATCCTTTCTTCAATGAACTCTGAAAATACGCTTACTCAAAGAGGTAATAAGTAATAGTTTCCCCAGCTGCTTTAATGAATAGCTGGGATTTATATATATTAATTACAGTTTCAATATGTGTTAGTCCAAATGTTGCATCATAATGCAATGATTTTTGAATTAGGGTACCTCAAATTCACTAACCTAAAAAAGGCATAAAATATCTAGTATCCAATACTCTTACATCCATCACTTGTGGAATTAACATTTCAAGGATCTTCAGATTATTTTTATTCGCAAAGTTGTGGCCTCTGTAGCATCCCAGAAGTCATGTGATTGTGATTTCTGGTGCTCCCACAAGCTTCCCACAAGCTTCCCACAAGCAAAGTCAATGGGGAAGCTGGCAGGAAATCATAAGTTACTCCCGCTCCCACTACTTTTTTGCCTGCCCATTTCGGGATTAAGTCAATGCTGGGAACAAAGTCCAACATTGAAGTTAAAAAAATATAATCAACCTAAAATACAATGTTCATTCTGGTCACATCAGTTTGCATTATCTATTGAACACCTTTGATTCTCATTCTGTATTAATTGATCCTTCCAAACCACTCTCAAGGGAAGCCCTAGTAAAACATGTTATGTGCAGCAGTACAATTTTGTGGTTGTGGATATAGGGATTACTGTGGTTAAATTATTGATCCAGAAACCACAACACATTATGGCTTAGTAATTGTTATGGCTTAGTAAAATTTCAGGACACATTCAGGGTAGCTTTCCAGGCATTCAAATGGAATCTGCATTCCCATAACCCAAGACCATTACTCCATAACTTTCTTCAAAGATTAGAGACACATTGTAGCATTTTTAAATGTGACATCACTATATGAGAAGTGCTACTACATCTCCCCTGTCCTACTCCTTAGTCATATCTTCCCAAAGCTAAACATACAGCACTCTTGGTCTTTGCTCATTGGGCTTACTTTCCAGACCTCTAAAGTGTAGTGCCCAGATCTGAAGCTATTATTTTCCATGAATGGAGCCAACCTAAAATTTATATTTTGAAGTCATGTGGCACTGTTGATTCATATTCAGCTTCTGACTAATTATAATTCTAGTATCTCTTTTACAAGCATTATTGATATTTATATATGCACTTAAAGAGGAATCAGAAGAGTGTGAGCTGAATGCATACTGTATGTTGCAATAAACAATAATATAATTTGCTGGCACTTAGGGCAGTTCTGGTGTAGTACAGAAGGAGGAAACCTGGGGACTTCCGGTGGCAGGCGATTTCGTCGGTCGCAGCTGTTTGCTGCCTCCCGCCTGTTTTGCGTAAAAGCCGGTTTGACAGCCAGCATCAGCTGTCAAACGGCTTGATACCTTTCCCCTGGGCATAAGGGGATAGGTGAGCTGCCCGGGGTAGGAGTTGAGTTCCCGAGTCGTCCTATATGGACGATGTAGGCGA
>NW_015400514.1:4854-6163 GCF_001527695.2 Protobothrops mucrosquamatus
TTTTATTAACACGGAGGAGATGGATTGTTTAAGTTTAGAGTTTGGAGTTAGAGATATTAATATTTGTTTACTTGTATTTGAATATTAGCCTAGGTTTGGTTTGGGAAGTCCGGGGGGTGGGGGGATGGGATATAACATTGTGTAATATCTGTGATGTATTTTTTTCTTTTTTATGATAAAAACAATAAAATTTTATATTAACAGAAGGAGGAAACCTGTGGCACTCTGAATGTCTTCCCAGGGACTTGCTATCCTGCTATTTTTTACAGGATTATGTAATGTAAAATATGATTCCAGCACTCAGCTTCATATAACAAAAATGGAATGGTGCATCAGCCATTAAAGCAAGTGGATTATCTAGCTACTAAGCTTCACTATATATCTCAAATATTTATTTCATTAGTAAAAGCCTGGTCATTTTCCTTGTTTTTACAGCTTTTCTGCTTTTTCTATAGTATTTGTGGGATTGCTGGATTACTTATCCCACTTATCTCACAAATAAAATTTCAGAATATATTTTGATATACTAGCACAGATCTAATTAGCTCCATTAGCTCATGTAATTTGCATCTTTGCCGGAGAAGGCTGATTTCTCGCCCTTTTTCTTCTAATCTTCTTTTACAGCCATTTCATTCATTTTCCTACACATGAGAGTATACAGGTAGTCAGTGGTGGGATTCAGCCGGCTTGCACCACTTCAGCAAAACTGGTAGCTAATTTTTTGTTCCCCAGGCCCAGAATGGACTTCCGGAAGCAGCATCCACACAGAGAACCGGTTGTTCACATATTTGGATCCCACCACTGCAGGTAGTCCTTGATTTATGACTGCAATTCAGCCCAAAATTTCTGTTGCTAAACAAGACAATTAAGTGTGTTTTGTCCCATTTTACGACTTTTCTCTCAGCCCAATCCACATTATAGCGTTGTTGTGAGGAAAATAGCAGGAGGAAAGTGTGTTGGATATGAATCCAGTTGTTAAGTTAGTAACATGGTTAGTAAAGTGAATCTGGCTTCCCCATTGGCTTTGGTTGTCAGAAAGTTGCAAAAGGTGATCACATGACCCCAGGACATTGCAACTGTCAAAAAATTGAGCCAGTTGCCAAGATTCCAAATTTTGATCACATGTCCAGGGGGATGCTGCAACTGTCATAAGCGTGAAAAACAGTCATAAGTCAGTGCTGTTGTAACTTTGGTCACTAAATTAATTGTTGTAAGTTGAAGATTACCTGTATGGCCTTTCTGAGTACCCAGCTACAGCCGGCATCAATTTTTAGTGTCCTTAGATAGCAACCAGGTTCCATGGGCCTTC
>NW_015400515.1:0-2083 GCF_001527695.2 Protobothrops mucrosquamatus
AGCGCCACGGCGGGGTCCGGGCTGCGGCAGGGCGAGGGCGGCGGGCGCGGGGTGGGCGCCGCCGCGCAAGGCAGGCTCTCTCGGGGCGCCGCGGGAAGCGCGCCGGCCATGGCGGGAGGCAGGCGGGCCGCGAGCTCCGGGTGCAAGGGGCCCTCAGCAGCAGGGATCCCGGCTCCGGCCGCGGATTAGGGGAGCTGTAGTCCTGCAAAAAGCCTGCAAACCGCCTGCGGCGTCGCTTTCCCCGGGCGGGCGGTTTCCAGGCTCCCCCTTCGCAGCTGCTGCTGCCGCCGGCGGCGGTTTCCAGGCTCCCCCTTCGCTTGGCTTTTTCCAGGCCCGACGGCGCTTCTCAACTGTCTTCCCCGGGTCGCGGCTCCGGGACACGCCGATCCCCCTTTTCCGATCCTCCGCCGCGCTCCGCTTCTCTTTGCCGCCGCCGCTCCGAAGCGAGAGGGCGTCGCTCCGCTTCTCGTTGCCGCCTCCGAAGTCTCGCTTCCCATCCAAGATGGCGCCCGATGTGAAAGTGCCCTATTCAAAAGCCGGGCGGGCTATAGAGTCGGCGCAGCCCAGAAGGGGTGTTTCCGCGCAGGAGAAAGGCGAAGAGCGCGCTTCCGCCACGGAGAGGCCGAATCCTAGAGCGGCGCCGAGGGAAGGGACGGCTTTTATGGCCGCCACGCCGAATGCCGTAAATAACGACGTCACGACAGAGGTGGGCCGAAGGGCGGGGCCAGCGGGAGAAGTTTTTCCGGATACGTCACGGCGTCCTGGGGGGGGGAAAGAGCCGCGCTTGCGCACCAGCGCCGCAAATGGGCGGGGCGGTTTTGGCTCAGCTTGGGGACTTTTTAAGGCCGGCGGACTTCAATTCCCAGAATTCCCCAGCCTGCTGGCTGGGGAATTCTGGGAATTGAAGTCCGCGGGCCTTAAAAACCGCCAAGCTTGAGAAACATTGTTTATAAAGCCTATGGAGATTCTCAGCCATTGTTTTAAAAGGCTGGGATAAAGAGGAAGCGATGCAAATGCAGCTACACCGCCCTCCCCCCGCCCCCCCAGGAATCCTTGGCGCTTTCCACTCACTGGGGGGGGGGGATTCCCCACCGTGGTGGTTGTGGAGCATGGGACCTGAGGTTGGGCAAGGCTGGGCTATATGCCCCAGGGGAGGACGAAGGCGCTCTGGAAAGAACTCAGGGGGGGAATCCCTACCTACGCAGACAAATCCCCCCCCCTGCAAGTCCCATCTTCCCCAGCCGGGAATCTGAAGGATGCCGAAGGCGAGGAAGCCGCCGGGGGCTCGCATTCCAGCTGCGCCCCCCCCCTTTAAACCAGGAGCCCCACTTTGCACAGGGCGCCCTTGGCACACGGCGTCCACTCGCGGGGTGGGTGGGTGGGTGGGTGGGATGGAGGAGGGGGCGGAGGGAGCCCCTGCACCCCCCCCCCGGCTGCCAGGAAAAGCGCTTATTTCGGGGCTGCTGGATGGGGTCTCTCCCCCCCCCTTCCCTCCCTCCCCGGGGGAGGAAATGCCTCCGCCGCTGCCAGGCATCCTTCTGCGCGCTTATTGTTCTTCACCAACTGCAGCGGAAAGCGGGATCAAAGGGGAGCGGCGGGGAGGGGGGCGCTTGGGTGGGACTCGGGGGGTCCTCTGCCGGGAGGGGGGGAGGCGGGACCGATCCCGCGGCTCAGGCTTTGCCCCTCCAGTTTGCAAAGAAAACGCCCCACGCGCCAGACAAGGAAACACAAGACCTACTGGCGGGGGGGGGGAGGGAGGGAATCTCCTTTGCAAAACGGGGAGGGGGGCGCAATCCTAGGCATTAAATATTTCTTTTAATTAATTTTAAATTTGTAATTGTTATTTATGTATTTTAATTGATTGTCAGCCGCCTTGAGTCCACGAGGAGAAGGGCGGGATATAAATCCAAATATAATAATAATAATAATAATAATAATAATAATAATAATAATAATAATAATAATAATAATAATAATAATCTGCAAGGTGGGGCACAGATTACCCTCCCTCCTTTCCTCCCTTCCCTCCCTCCCCAGGGCTTAATGCAGGCTTTGCTGGCAGGGGGATTCTGGGAATTGAAGT
>NW_015400515.1:10125-13382 GCF_001527695.2 Protobothrops mucrosquamatus
ACTTACTTAATAGATGGTGGGAATGCGGTAGACGTACTATATATACCTTGACTTCAGCAAAGTGAAAAAAAAAAGAGTTGGCTGAGGAATTCTGGGAGTTGAAGTCCACAAGACTTAAAGTGGCCATGTTTGAAGACCCCTGCTCTAGAGCAAAGTCCCCCCCGCCCAGCCTTTGTGATTCACCCCATCCTTTTTCCATGTATGAACCGTTCCAAGTTACATTTGCAAATCCTCCAGAGAGAATGTAAAGATTTTAAGCCAGAATAGAATAGAATAGAATAGAATAGAATAGAATAGAATAGAATAGAATAGAATAGAATAGAATAAGAAATAGAATAGAATAGAATAGAATTACAGAATAGAAAATATAATATAGAATAGAATAGAAAATGGAATGGAATAGAATAGAATGGAATAGAATAGGAAATATGGAATGAGAATAGAATGGAATATAGAATAGAATAATATAGAATGTAGAATAGAATAGAACAGAACAGAATAAGAAATGGAATATAAAATTAAAATAAGATAGAATGGAATATAGAATAGAATAGAAAATATGGAATAGAATAGAATAGAATAGAATAGAAGCTGGAAGGGACCTTGGAGGTCTTCTAGTCCAGCCCCCTGTACCATCTCAGATAAGTGACTGTCTAGCTTCTTCTTAAAAATCTCCAGTGATGGAGCGCCCATGATTTCTGGAGGCAGGTTGTTCCACTGGTTAATTATCATGGACTTAATCATCATGGACTTCAACTCCCAGAATTCCCTAGCCAGCTCTTTTTTTCCCCACTTTGCGGAAGTCAAGATAGATTACGTCTACCGCATTCCCACCCTCTATTAAGTCAGTTACCCCATCAAAAAAAATGCAATAAAGGTCGTCTAGCCACCTTTGTTCTCATCCTATCCACGTTGCATTCTGGGAAACCCTGGCTGGATGTGGAATGCTGGGAGTTGAAGTCCACAAAAGTCTTAAAGTTGAACACCCCTGCTTTAAATACCCGGGCCTAATGCTTAGCGGTGCATTTCGCTCCTCTTCCTTCGAGTTAATCCGTCCTTAAACCAGAGATGGCTTAGTCATAGTTGGCTTAAGTTAGCTTAGCCCCTGGCTCTGCACCCCACGGAAGCCCCTAAACCATGGCTTACCCCCATTGCGGCAGCACGATCTGCTTAACCCGGTATCTTAAACCACAATAGGCTGGTTTAACCGGATGGGTGAACCCAGTTCTCCAGATTGCTCTGTCTGTTTGTGTGTCTCTCTGTGTGTGTGTCTGTGTGTGTCAAAAAGCAAAAGCCCAACAGTTTCGGGAAGTGATCCCTATCTCCGGCCTTCCCTTCTCCGCGTTGGCTGCTCTCCAACGGCTTTCGCTGGATGACCCTGAGACCGTTGCTCTTTCAGAGACAGGAAATTACGGGCTCTGGGCACTTCATCCCCGCCCAGTGCTGTCCGACGGCTCTTGTGCTCTCGCCTGACCCCCCTGCCAGAGCCCAAACTTTGGGGGCACGCCCCGAATTCCCACGTCGTCCGGCTTTGGTATGGGGGTGTGCATGGCAGAGGTCTGCAGTTGGGGGTCCCAAAGGCTGGGCTTCCTTCCACTCCCCTTGCTGGGAGAGGGTGGGATTCAGGGAAGGAGTCTTTGCTCCCCTTAGCAGGGCCAAGATTTCAATTTTAATCAGAATAGAACTGGAAGGGACCCTGGAGGCCTTCTAGTCTGACCCCCTGCTCAAGCAGGAGACCCTATACCGTTTCAGAGAAGTGGCTTGTCCACTTCTTAAAAAATCCAGTCTCTTCTTCTTAAAAACCTCCAGTGATGAAGCACCCACCACTTCTGGTGGCAAGCTGTTCCACTGGTTGATTGTCCTCACTGTCAGGAAGTTTCTCCTTAATTCCAGGTTGCTTCTCTCTTTGGTCAGTTTCCAACCATTGTTTCTCGTCCTGCCCTCTGGTGCTTTGGGGAATAACGTGACCCCCTCTTCTCTGGGGTAGCCCGTCAGATACTGGAACTCTGCTATCCTGTCTCCCCTATTTCTTCTTTTCTTTAGACTAGCCAAACCCAAGTCCCACAGCCGTTCTTCGTATGTTTTAGCCTCCAGGCCTTTGATCGTCTTAGTTGCTCTTCTCTGAACTTTTTCCAAACTCTCAACATCTTTTTTGTGATATGGTGATCAAAATTGGCTGCAGTATTCTAGATGTGGTCTCACTAGGGCTTTATAAAGCGGTACTAATACCTCGCGTGATCTTGATTCTATGCCTCTGTTTATGCAACCCAGGATTGTGTTAGCTTTTTTGGCTGCTGCTGCACACAGCTGGCTCAGGGTCAAGTGATCGTCCACTAGGACTCCAAGGTCCCTCTCACAGTTGCTGTTTTTAAGCCAGGTCTCACCCAATCTGTACTCGTACCTTTGATTTTTCCTGCCTGAGTGTCAAACTTTACTTTTCTCCACCTTGAAACTCATTTTGTTGGATGGGGCCCCTTGTTCAAGTCTGTCCAGACCTTTTTGGATCCTGAGCTTGTCTTCTGGGGTGTTGGCTGCTCCTGCCAGTTTGGTGTCCTCTGCAAATTTGACGAGTTCCCCTTCAATTCCCTCGTCTGAGTCATTGATGAAGATGTTGAAGAGTTTACTGGGCCTAAGATGGAACCTTGTGGTACCCCACTGCTTACTTCCCTCCGTGTGGATGTAGTGCCATTGAGGACTACTCGTTTAGTACAGTTTGCCAGCCAGCTACAGATCCATCTGGTTGTTGTCTATCCCACCCATCTGGATGTTGTCTATCCCACCCATTTGTAGTTTACCAGGGAGTAGGTTGTGGTCTACTTTGTCAAATGCCTTACTGAAGTCTAAGTATACTACGTCCACAGCGTTTCGCTGGTCTACTAGTTTAGTCACTTTGTTGAAGAATGAAAGAATGAAATAAGATTGGCAGGTAGAGGGTCCTCAAGAAAACAAGTTATCTGCCCCCTTGCCAGTTGAGATTCGGACTCGGATGTATTATGGAGACGCCATTATTGTACTTGTTGATGACCTGTGGTGGGCTGGGTTGGAGATGGATGTATTGTGGAGACACCATTGATTGCCGAGACCCCCTAGAAAGTGTGCAGAGAAGACCCACAAGGATGATAAAGGGTCTGGAGGCTCAATCAGAGGATGAAGGGTTGTGGGAATCAGGTATAGTTAGCCTATATCAAAGAGGATTAGAGCAGTGTTTCTCAACCTTGACAATTTTAAGGCATGTGGACTTCAACTCCCAGAATTCC
>NW_015400515.1:14449-16288 GCF_001527695.2 Protobothrops mucrosquamatus
GTGTGTGTGTGTGTGTGTGTGTGTGTGTGTGTGTGTGAATCCCCCCTGGAGCCCCTCCCTTCATTATCCAGGGTGTGTTTCCAACAGACAGAGTTGGAGGGCCTGGTAACCGGGATTAAGCAGTGCCCACGTACGTGTGCCAGAGACGAACCAAGGGAGACGGTGCCGGAGTTGCCGGGCCAGGCAGGAATAGGGGGTGGGTGGGTGGGCAGGCTTCAACCTGCCTGGAAGGGCCCGCTTGAGATGAGGGGGGGGGGTTTCCTGCAGCTTCTTTTCCGGGGTGGGGGCCCCCCAAAGACGCCCGCTCGCCCGGCCTCTGGTGTAAGACGGCTCTGCTGTTGTTATTAATTGCGAGCCGAGCATGCCGGGCACCGTGCCCAAAATATAATTAAGCGGCTGCCGATCCCGGGGCGCGGCTGCTTCCCTCCCTTTGCCGGCTCGGGCGGGAGGGGGGGATCTTTGGGGAGGGGTCCAGGGGTCCCAGGAAAGACGGTCTCTTGCCCTTGCCCAGCATTGACGGAGGCTTCGTGGGGTCCCCCCGGACCCTCTTCCCAAGCAGCCCGGGAAGCAATAGGCTGGCAATGGCTGCCCGCGGCTTCTGCCCAGCCAGATGGCTGCACATCTGGGACGGATTTGGGCGGGAATGAGCGCCGGGCGATGGGTGTGGGGAGCAGGAATGGCGGAGGACTGGGGGGGTGCCGAATTGGGAGGGGGGGATGGAGAAAAAGCCAGGATGGAGCCTCTCAAGGAGGGAGATTGCCTTGCCAGCCTGGTGCCCACCTAGGCCTGGGGGAGGTCTCCATTCCCCCCCCCACTCTTGAAACACCCCCCCCCTGCTTTTGGCTTCCTGCCTGCCTGCTTTGGCCCGGGGGGGGCCGTCCCCAGACTTAAATCGCCCTGGAATTACCCAGAATTCCCTGGGGCAGACACACACACAAACACCTCCCCCTCAGGCTATCCCAGCATTCCTTTAGGCAGTGGGGGGGTGCAGGGGTGTCTAATTTTCTGCCTGCCCAGGAGTGTGGTGGGGTAGAGGAGGGGATGTGAAGGGGGGGGTCTCTTTCAGGGTGGGAGGGGGACCGTGCAGCCGGGAACCGATGATGGGAAAAAAATATATATTTAGGGCACAAATATTTATGGGCCGTGGACTACAACTCCCAGAATTCCCCTGCCAGCAAGGGAATGGCAGCGATGTTCAATTTTGCCCACCCTTTGGCGGCCTGGTAGTGTTTCTTCTCAACAACAACCCCCCCTGTGAGGTAGGCCTTTCGTTTCTGAGGCTCTCGCACCCACTTCCTCAGCTTGGCGAAGGGGGGGGGCTTAAGGCTCAGAGGAACCTGACAAGGGGCCTATGCCAGGAAATGTGCCCCCAATTAGAAAATTTAGGGGGGGCTTGCTCCCCTTTTCTGGAACCCGATGGGGTGGAGCCCCAGAAATTCCAGGTGCAGGAAAAAAAGGGGGGGAAGACGAGGGGAGGGGGCTGTTCCTGGTGGTCTTGGCCAAGGTGGGGTTCTCTCTCTAGCCCGCTGGCCCCCCAGGAGCCAAAGCCAGGCTGGGGGGGACACCCCAGGCTGCATGCGGCTGCGGGGGGGGGGCTGGAGAGAGAGGAGTGGGGGGGCTCAGCCAGCAGGGTGGGGGCTGCTTTCCTGCCGCTGGGCGGTGGCCGCAGCTGTTTGGGGAAGTGACGCCCATCCGGCTTTTTATAAATATTCCCCCACCTTTGACCCTTGGCCAGCCGGCTGCGTTCCTAGGATCCTGGACGGGGGGGGGCAGCCAAGATTGGGGGGAGGTCTGCGGTGGGGGGGTGTCTCCCCCATGTCAGTGTGCCCAGGGTCCACA
>NW_015400516.1:0-1142 GCF_001527695.2 Protobothrops mucrosquamatus
TCTTTAGTCTCAAAGTGAAGATAAATTTATACACTTCCATATGGTACCATTTTCATTGTTCTACCGTACTTCGTCGAGAAGTTACGAGGCATCGTGATCATTATACATCTCCCTCCCTTATAGGCAAATATACTCACCTGTGTATAAATCTTTATTGTGAAATATCTTGAAAATGTTAGCCACTTTTATCACCTGTCTTCTAATATAGAACAGAATAGAAATATAGAATAAAATAGAATAGAATAGAAATATAGAATAGAAATTAGAATAGAATAGAATAGAAATATAGAATAGAATAGAATAGAATAGAATAGAATAGAATAGAATAGAACAGAGCAGAGCAGAGCAGAGCAGAGCAGAGCAGAGTAGAGTAGAGTAGAACAGAATGGAATGGAATGGAATAGAAGATGGAACAGAACAGAACAGAACGGAACGGAACAGAACAGAACAGAACAGAACAGATGGAACAGAACAGAACAGAACAGAACAGAACAGAACAGAATAGAATAGAATAGAATAGAATAGAATAGAATAGAATAGAATAGAATAGAATAGAAGCTGGAAGGGACCTTGGAGGTCTTCAAGTCCAGCCTTTTTGACGACCTGCACCATTTGGGGGATTTCTTTAGTGTTAAATAACAAGAAAGAAGAAAGTTCCTAAAACAAGCCAAAATAAACCAGTGTGGATCAAAAAAAAAGAAAAAAGCTGATGGAGAAACTTAAAGACTGAATGCTCTGGTTTTAGTTCATTAGCTTAGTAACTTGCAGTTGGTCTGCTTTATTGTGGGTGGCTGAAACTTTCTGATTTTTATAATTTCTGAACTGCTAGAAATTCCTAAGCAGCTTTAAAAAAACCTCTTCTTTAACCAAAGAGGGAATCAAGATGCAGAAGGAATTATTAGAGATATGTTTGAAAGCTCTTGAAATAGAATCCACCCGTTTGTTGACCAGCTCTCCTCCAAGGATGATAAAAAAAAAACACTTCTCAAACTATTTTAGAGATGCAAACGTGTGTAGAAAGTTGCCAAACGACTGGGGCAACTTTACCAGTGGCTGAAAATGCAGAGGAGTTAGCTGCAATTTTGGAATATAAACTGGACACTAACTTTTATTATGATGGTAACATTATCAGGGCTAGAATG
>NW_015400516.1:4589-6162 GCF_001527695.2 Protobothrops mucrosquamatus
GAATCTTTGCCCTCCGGGCTAATTGGAAGATGTGACTTATGACTGCAAAATAAGAGAGGGGTTTAGCAAGAAAAGTTAGACGCAAGCAAGAGAAATTCAGATTCTGGCATCCATTCAATATGTGCCGATAACGTGTCCATGTTTACAGACTTTTTCAGAATAAATATGCCTGAAATTTCCTTGAAGTGTTCCATTAGTCAGAACGTTGACACAGGGTCTCTTGCTTGAGCAAGGAGTTGTACGAGAAGACCCCTGAGGTTCCTTCCCGCATTGTTAGTCTGTATTCTGCTTGAAACCCTCAGCGATGGAGCCCCATAACTCCAGGGTTCCTGGCTCTCCCGATCAGGCCATTCCTCCAGATTTCACATTCCGGTCTCCCTGGTTGTAAGAATGGGTAGGGTGAAGCACCGGAGGCAGTTCTGGGCAGAAACCTGACATCTCAATTTTGTTTTTACAGCACCACCAACAAAAAGACCCTGGACTGGGCATAATTGACGAACTTCACTGAGAGGACCTCCTTCTGTCCTGGACCACCCTGGAGACCCTCCCCCCAAACCCACCCTGGGTTCATTCCTTCTTTCCTGGAATAAAACATTGGTTCTAGACTACCCTCTCCGTCTGAGGTGTCTTCTTCTGCCCCATTGGGGGTTTTCCCGCCCCACATTGACCAATGTCCCCCCCCATGTCAGAGGAAGAAGGGCTGAGCGGCATCACAAGCTCTACATTTAGGCAAGAAAAACCAAATGCACAGGTACAATATAGGGTGTACCTTGCTCAATAGTAGCAACTGTGAGAGGGACCTCAGAGTCCTAGTGGACAATCCCTTAGATAGGACCCAGTCGTGTGCTGCAGCTGCCAAAAAGGCCAACACAGTGCTGGGCTGCATTAACAGAGGGAGAGAATCAAGATCACGTGAAGTGTTAATACCACTTTACAATACCTTAGTAAGGCCACACTTGGAATACTGCATCCAGTTTTGGTCACCACGATGTAAAAAAGATGTTAAGACTCTGGAAAGAGTACAGAGAAGAGCAACAAAGATGATTAGGGGACTGGAGGCTAAAACATATAAGGAACGGTTGCTGGAATTGGGTATGTCTAGTTTAATGTCAAGAGAAGGACAAGGGGGGACATGATAGCCGTGTTCCAATATCTCAGGAGCTGCCCCAAAGAAGAGGGAGTCAAGCTATTCTCCAAAGTGCCTGAAGGCAGGACAGGAAGCAACAGATGAAAACTGATCAAGGAGAGAAGCAACCTGGAATTAAAGAGAAACTTCCTGACAGTGAGAACAATTAACCAGTGGAACTACCTGCCTCCAGAAGTGGTGAATGCTCCAACACTGGAAGTTTTTAAGAAGAGACTGGACAGCCATTTGTCTGAAATGGTATAGGGTTTCCTGCCGGAGCAGGAGGTTGGACTAGAAGACCTCCAAGGTCCCTTCCAACTTTATTATTATTATTATTATTATTATTATTATTATTATTATTATTATTATTATTATTATTATTATTATTATTATTATTATTATTATTATTATTATTATTATTATTATTATTATTATTATTATTATTAT
>NW_015400517.1:0-1988 GCF_001527695.2 Protobothrops mucrosquamatus
TTCTCCTCCTTTCCTCTCCCTCCCTCCTTCCTTCTTTTCTCCCTCCTTCCTTCTTTTCTCCCTTTCTTTCTTTCTTTCTTTCTTTCCTTCCTTCCTTCCTTCCTTCCTTCACCTCTCTATATTCTCCTCCTTTCCTCTCCTTCCCTCCTTCCTTCTTTTCTCCCTCCCTCCCTCCCTCCCTCCCTCCTTCCTTCCTTCCTTCCTTCCTTCCTTCCTTCCTTTCTTTCTTTCTTTCTTTCTTTCTTTCTTCTTATACAGAAGTAGTGTTGCTGGCACAAAAATGTTGCAAAACTTTGGACAAATTTTCCAGTCCTATGAAGCAAATTCTAAACTTTAGCACTGTATGATTTCCTTCCTTCCTTCCTTCCTTCCTTCCTTCCTTCCTTCCTTCCTTCCTTCCTTCCTTCCTTCCTTCATCCCTCTCTCCTTTACTTCCCCCTCCATAATGTTAATAATAATCAGTTTTAAAGGAAGGGGAATCTGAAGTTGGAGCCTTTGAAGAGAGAGCCCTGGAAGGATTTTAAGATGAATACAATGCAAGCAGGCAAGCAAACAAACAAATAAACTCAATGGATTATGTTAAGAGTAGAGTCCCTTGCATAACAACTCAGAAATAATCCCCACTTAGTCCAATAGAAGTTAGTCTCAGGTGGATGTGTATAGAATTGCAGTCCATTAAGCACAAATGTGTTATTTTTAACCCAGTTTTGTGAATATATTTTTTTGCTCCAGAATAACAGGAAAATGCATGCCGTACATCTTAAACACTTGTAAATCTTTCTAAAACTTATGTTGTAGAATATTCAATATCCTTTCACTTAACAACTGTCTAGTTGCAACAATAGGGTAAAAACTCAGATATCTGTTGCCCTATTTAAAACTTTTATTAGTAACTGTTAATCTCTACCTTCCTTCCTCCCTCTCTCTCTCTCTCTCTCTCTCTCTCTCTCTCTCTCTCTCTCTCTCTCTCTCTCTCTCTCACACACACACACACACACACACACACACACACACAACAAAGCTCATAGACATTTACACCATCCAAATGCATGAATACTGAAAGTCAGTGATTGGTTGCACAAATATTTTTGGTGGAAAAAATATAGTTCCTGGATTCATGTCTCGAAGATGGGCTTCTGGCCAGTGGTGGGATTCAAATATGTGAACAACCAAAATGTAGAACTTGCCACTCTTTGCCCCTGCAAAATTACTTGAAGTGGAACCTCCAGCTCACATTTGACATATGGAAGGATACCAGTAGCCATTCTGCTCATTAGTTTATATGAATTTTGGCTTCATCAATGGAGGAGGAGGAGGAGGAGAGGCTCAGCTGGAAGGTGGAGTTAAGCATGTTATCAGTTTGGAGTCATTACAAGGCAGTGGTGGGGTTCAAATATGTGAACAACCAGTTCTCTGTGTGGATGCCCCTTCCGGAAGTCCATTCTGGGCCTGGGCAACAAAAAATTAGCTACCGGTTCTGCTGAAGTGGTACGAACCGGATGAATCCCACCACTGCTTCAGGCCCAGGACAGGTTGCATCCGAATAGATTGCAAAAATAACATATTTGGTTGAAGGATGTTGCATTTCATCAGAAGAGTTCAAAAGTGAATCTGGAAGGGATTGTAGATGAAACATCTGAAGACCATCTGAACTGCAGAAATAATAATAATAATAATAATAATAATAATAATAATAATAATAATAATAATAATAATAATAATAATAAAAGTTGGAAGGGACCTTGGAGGTCATCTAGTCCAACCCCCTGCTCAGGCAGGAAACCCTATACCATTTCAGACAAATGGCTGTCCAGTCTCTTCTTAAAAACTTCCAGTGTTGGAGCATTCACCACTTCTGGGGGCAGGTTGTTCTACTGGTTAATTGTTCTAAGTTGAAGTTTTAACTACAGGTGTTCTTGTTAAACAACTGGGTTAAAAATCAGATACACCACTGGCTGATAAAGGGCATGGCTTTCATTGCCTATACA
>NW_015400517.1:8788-14950 GCF_001527695.2 Protobothrops mucrosquamatus
CTGTTATTTTGTACTGATTATTGCAAAAGAGCCAGTGCGTGAATCTTAGAGATGCAAACTTTCTAAGCCAATAGGATCACCTTAGTTTATCTTAGATAACCCACCTGCCAACTCTTCAACGAATAAGATTTGGAGAACTATTATTGAATATGGGCTATCGTGCTTGTCATGTGTCTGATTAACGAAACACTTAAAAGGACTTTCAGGCATATTTTCTCCTAAAAGCATTTATTAAGGTTACAGAGACGTCAGTACAGCATGGTGGAAATGCTTAGGTCTGGCTTCTCTTCCGTTACGCATATACATTCTAAGCATTTCCCACTCCCTTATTTTGGGGTCAAGGTTCACATCTTCCAATCAACTTGGAAGATGTGATTTACTTCCGGTTTCTTTCTCCCGGGCTATCCTTATTCTCCTCCCTCTTTCCCAGTTGCTGGTTTAACTATATAAATACCAGACAGTTCTGCATATTGTCAAAGCAAGTATATACAGTATTTGCAGCGTTGACAGTGCTCTTATTTACATTAATGGTTAAGCCTGAGTCCCATCAAACTGCTGAAAGATAAAAGCATCTTTGAAAACCCACCGGGTAGAAAGAGCTACAGGCTGCTTATGTTTGTTGTCATTTGCCCTTTTTAAACGATGTCTTTGTCATGAATGTGAAATTTTAGGACTTTAGTACGGATGCTTCTTTTCTTGTTAGGAAAAAACAAACAAACATTTTGCTAGATTCTGAAGTTGTTTTTATATCGGAAGGCATAGATTTATCTTTGTCCAATATTTTTGATAAGTACATCTTTGCCCTCAAAGTTCATTGTTTTCCATAATGTGTAAGTTTATAGAAGACTTGGCCTTTGGTCCTTCAACCAGATGCCTTTCCGCGTGTCCGCAGAGAAAATCATGCTATAAATATTCAAAGTACTTCAGGCAGTTATTATTATTATGGGCTAGGTGGCTCTGGTGTTGCTCTGGATCTGCTTCTGCACATTTGCCCCTTCCTATGTGAGCGGCGTCTGAGGAATTTCAGATCCAGCCTTCTCTGATTTTGTAAGAATTTACAGCCTCTTCTAGCATTCTAGTGTCGCTTTAATAAAGCCATCATAAGAGTAGACCACATAGCTGGAGTCAACGCAGGCTCATCATGTAAAACTATCACACTAGCCTGTAAATTCATTCTGTGCATTTTCTTATCTTTTCTCCAACAACAGTTGGAAAGTAAAAGGACCGAGAAAGGAAAAAAACAACTTATAAAATATGAAGGGTAAGCGATGCCTACTCAGAACAGAATGGGGCAACTCACCACAGGACAATTCAACAATTCAATTTAATTATTTAGAATAGTTAAAAAATATTATAATTTTTGTCATTCACATTTCATTTTGTCTCTCTTTGGCATGCTTTCCTTAATGATTCCGTTCCGCTATTTCTTCGATATTAGTGTAACTCTTGTTCTGCGGCGAGTTGTCCAGTTTCAAGTTGGCCGTGGTGAGTGGGCTGTGGTGAGTGGACTTTGGCAAGTTGACTGTGGTGAGTTGACTGTGGAGAGTTGACTTTGCAGAGTTGACTGTGGAGAGTTGACTTTGCAGAGTTGACTGTGGAGAGTTGGCTGTGGCAAGTTGACTGTGGACAGTTTACTTTGCAGAGTGGACTGTGGTTAGTTGACTGTGGAGAGTTGACTGTGGAGAGTTGACTTTGCAGAGTTGACTGTGGAGAGTTGACTGTGGAGAGTTGACTGTGGAGAGTTGACTTTGCAGAGTTGACTGTGGAGAGTTGACTTTGCAGAGTTGACTGTGGAGAGTTGACTTTGCAGAGTTGACTGTGGAGAGTTGACTTTGCAGAGTACTGTGGAGAGTTGACCTTGCAGAGTTGACTGTGGAGAGTTGGCTGTGGAGAGTTGGCTGTGGCAAGTTGACTGTGGACAGTTTACTTTGCAGAGTGGACTGTGGAGAGTTGGCTGTGGAGAGTTGAGTGTGGAGAGTTGACCGTGGAGAGTTGGCTATGGAGAGTCGTTGTAGACCCACCCAGGTATATCTTTTGCTCACCGCTTTTGAACTCTAAAGTTTCAATGGTGCCCCTATTTTTATACCCTCCTTAATTCAATGGGTGGTTTTAAAAGAAAGGTTATGGGAAGAGAAGAGAGGGAGGGCCTTTCCCTCCTGCTCAAGTAGGAAAAGAATATTTTTGAATGTATTAGGACCTAAAATATTCATGACGGGGAAGGTAGAGTTAAAATTCAAGAATAATGCTGTATAATCAGCTGCAGGAGGCTAAAGGATCATATAAATAATCAGAAAGCCAAATGAGTCTAATGAATAAAGATTTGATGCTTGCTAATAATACAGGCGGTGTGCTCTAGTTGAATATGTCCTGAAAAATTTTGAAGTCAAGTCACAGCAAGACAGATGCCAGAGAATAGGAAAAAAAATGAGAAGGAATGAAAGTGGTATTTAGAGACAGGAATGACAGAACAGCCTAAGGAGAAAAAGACAGTGGTTTAGCTGTCACTCAATATTTTCTTGGAGGTATTAATGAACTCAAGAGGGTTGATCACTTTTTAAGAGGCTCCATGTTCTCTTTCTTCAGCTGGTCTACCCTGGAAATAAAGTTCAGCTGGTCCTTGACTTGCAACAGTTAATTTAGTAACTGTTTGAAGTTACAACAACACTTAAAAAAAAGTGACTTAGGACCATTGAAGCATCCCCATGGTCAGGTGATCAAAATTCAGACACCTGGCAACTGATAAGATAAGATAACCCTTATTGTCATTTTTATACTATGGGCATAACGGCACACATCAAAAATGAGATTTAGTTGCCCGCTCTCAAAGTAAAACACATACATGACACACACCTAAACACACTTTGAACAACATATGTATAGACCCACACCCCTACATATACATAGCAAATAAATATTAAATATTGTCCATCTTGAATATATAACGGAAGGAGGAAGCTTGAGAGTTCGCAAGGTTAATGCTGTATGGAATGAAACTATGGCTGAATCTGGATGTTCTGCTACGGATACCACAAAGCCCCCTCCTCCCAGAAGGTAACAAGGAAAACAGGTTGTGAAGAGGATGTGTGGTGTCCCAGATAATCTTACGGACTCTACTCAAGCAATGCTTCTGTGCTATGTCCTGGATGGGAGGGAGGGAACTGCCAATTATCTTTTCGGCTGTCCTCACCACTCTCTGCACCACCTTCCTGTCTGAAGCAGGGATGCTTCCAAACCAGACTGTGATGCTGTATGACAGGATGCTCTCAATCGTCCCCCTGTAGAAAGTGGTGAGGACAGGGGAAGGAAGATGTGCTTTTCTCATGTGACGCAGAAAATGCAGGCACTGCTGTGCCCGCTTCACTAGTTTCTCACTGTTGAGCGACCAAGTCAGCCTACTCGTTAGCTGCACACCCAGGAATTTGATGCTGGTAACCATCTTCACAGGTGAATCATTTATGCACAGAGAAGTGTGGCTGTGCCTGCCTTTTCTGAAATCAGCAATGATCTCTTTGGTTTTTCCAGTATTTAAAACTAGGCTGTTTTCCTTACACCAGTTCACCAACCCTTCCACCTCCTTGCGGTAAGCTTCCACCTTGTCATCCTGAATAAGGCCCACTACTGTTGTATCATCTGCAAACTTCACAATATGGTTGGTGGCAAACCTAGCACAACAGTCATGGGTCATATTTATGACGGTTGCAGTGTCCCAGGGTCATGTGATCGTATTTTGTGACCTTCTGACAAGCAAAGACAATGGCGAGTCCAGATTCACTTAACGATCGTGTGATTAACAACCACAGCGATTCACTTAAACAACTGTGGCAAAAAAAATGGGGCAAAACATCACTTAACACATGTGTCACTCAGCAACAGAAATGTTGGGCTCAGGACAACCTGTATTAGGAAGCTAACATTTGCTTGTGTGAATTTCTCAGTCGGAGGAAGCAAACCTAGGTAAATGTTGAGAGGGGGAAGACAGTACATTTTCCACAAAAAGGCAATCCAGTAAGGACCAGGGCTTGTTTACAGAGGTTACAAGGAGAGAAGAGAGGGGGGGAAAAAGGAGACTTACTTGCAGTGTCCATTATCTGAAATAAGTCCTTTATCTTTGGTTGTCTGGGTGTTGTTGTCACCATGTTGTGTTTAAGGTGTCCTCCTGACCAGTGGTGGGATTCAAATACGTGAAGAACTGGTTCTCTGGGTGGATGTCATTTCCAGAAGTCCATTCTGGGCCTGGGCAACAAAAAATTAGCTACCGGTTCTGCAGAAGTGGTGCGAATTGGCTGAATCCCACCACTGTATATCCAATTTATGCCTCTTTTTAATCTTTCTTTTCGAGTCCCTTTTTGCTTTTACCATTACCTTTTGTTTTGGCCTCCTTGGGTGGTTTAAAGGGTTTTAAAACATACTCCCACTTCATCAGCAAATGCCTGAAGCTTATAAGTTCTGGAAGTCGTAGTCTAAAACCTAATCCTATCTAATCCTAAATCATAAAATTGCTACCTTCTAGTAAAAGAAAACTAACTTTACTAGTTAAGATTTAATATTTGTTAAAAATTAGGTAAAAATGGAACTATTTTACAACCCTATAAAAGTAACTTTAATAAGAGGATGAGGAGCTCACTAAAAGAGCTGCCACGGGGCAGCCATCTTGCTTTTGCTGGCCACTGAGCTGATTTCTTCACCTCGTTCTGCAGACGTAGTAATAATAGTTCAGCAACATCGACTATTGCTTCTTGTTGATCTTTCTGATTCCCCAGGGATCTTCCATTGCCTTGTAGGAATCTTCAACTTTCTGAGTAGATGGAAAGAATGTGCATTTCATCCTAGCAATAGAGCCAAAGCTTGATTTAAAATGGATGTTAGAACTTCTTAAAGTATATTTGAGCTGAGTGGCTTATATTTTTTCTGTTCCTACTCCTAATTTATATGTTCTTGAAGATAACACTTTACAATGCCTTGGTAAGGTCACACTTGGAATACTGCATCCAGTTTTGGTCACCACGATGTAAAAAAGATGCTGAGACTCTAGAAAGAGTACAGAGAAGAGAAACAAAGATGATTAGGGGACTGGAGGCTAAAACATATAAGGAACGGTTGCTGGAATTGGGTATGTCTAGTTTAATGAAGAGAAGGACGAGTGGGGACATGATAGCAGTGTTTCAATATCTCAGGGGCTGCCACAAAGAAGAGGGAGTCAAGCTATTCTCCAAGGCACCTGAAGGCAGGACAAGAAGCAACGGATGGAAACTAATCAAAGAGAGAAGCAACCTAGAACTAAGGAGAAACTTCCTGACAGTTAGAACAATTAACCAGTGGAACAACCTACCTCCAGAAGCGGTGAATGCTCCAACACTGGAAGTTGTTAAGAAGAGACTGGACAGCCATCTGTCTGAAATGGTGTAGGGTTTCTTTCCTGAGCAGGGGGTTGGACTCGATGACCTCCAAGGTCCCTTCCAACTTTATTATTATTATTATTATTATTATTATTATTATTATTATTATTATTATTATTATTATTATTATTATTATTATTATTATTATTATTATTATTATTATTATTATTATTATTATTATTATTATTATTATTATTATTATTATTATACCTTAAGATGGATCGTTTCTTTCATAATGTCTCCAAGAACGGGGAATTATTCGGGAAGTATCTAGGATTTATTTCCATTTTTATTTTGCTTTTAATTTAATTTTCTTTTATTTCTATAGGAGTTGGCATTTTGGGGGGGGGTTCGTGTGAAAATATATAAAAATATATTTAAAAGCTTGGATTCATTTCATGTTCATATTTTAGTGCATTTTGTATAATATCTATGTGTTCTTATGTCCACCGTTTCTCCTGATATATCCATATGCATCTTGAAAGTATATGTATGCTTTAATGAAACTCATAAGAATTCAAATGTAAGCATATGTGTGTTTCAGTTGGCATATAGATGTGGTACATATAATAGGGTAGGTTTTAATTCATTTGGGAAGAAAATTAAATTCTTCCATATTCTTGATTAAAAAACCCTGCAAGTTTCTTATCCCCAAAATGTTACAAAAACTATTCAGCTAGCACATTATTTTCCCCTTTCCCCATAGGATTAGTATAATTATAAACACAAAGCAAAAATATATTTCAAATAATATTTAATTTTCTAG
>NW_015400517.1:21160-22431 GCF_001527695.2 Protobothrops mucrosquamatus
GCGCCTGATGGCAGGACAAGAAGCAAGGGTGGAAACTAATCAAGGAGAGAAGCAACCTAGAACTAAGGAGAAACTTCCTGACAGTTAGAACAATTAACCAGTGGAACAACCTGCCTCCAGAAGCAGTGAATGCTCCAACACTGGAAGTTTTTAAGAATAGACTGGACAACCATTTGTCCGAAATGGTGTAGGGTTTCCTGCCTGAGCAGGGGGTTGGACTCGATGACCTCCAAGATCCCTTCCAACTTTATTATTATTATTATTATTATTATTATTATTATTATTATTATTATTATTATTATTATTATTATTATTATTATTATTATTATTATTATTATTATTATTATTATTATTATTATTATTATTATTATTATTATTATTATCCAGTCTCATCCCTGAGTTGTTATTTATTCTTTTCTTGCATCTATTTGTAGTTAGGAATACGTTTTACATATTTGATATAGTCATATGACTTATTTAGTAATTCTTCTCTTCTCTTCTCTTCTCTTCTCTTCTCTTCTCTTCTCTTCTCTTCTCTTCTCTTCTCTTCTCTTCTCTCCTCTCCTCTCCTCTCCTCTCCTCTCCCCTCTTCTACCATGGAAACATATGGAAACAATGCCATTCAATGTATATTCTTTAGTAGGCCAGACTAGTAGATGTGAATAACCACAGTTGAGAAAGAAGTAATGAGAGAAAGCAATGACATTATAGAAGATTAAGTTTATGAATATTTTAAACAGGTTTCTATTGCCTTTTCTCAGAGTAGCTATTTTCAATGTGAAAATAACCAGTGGAGAATATTCAGTCATTATCCTCATCCAGACTTAGTAGTTTCATTAATTTTCAAGAAGGTTCCATTTTCCTAAACATTGCAGATAAGAGACTAAGCTCAAAGGAGGATCAGATTCATGTATCACAGATAGTTACATAAAATAATGACTTTGGGCTGGTATATACTGTATTTCCTGCAGTATCATGTACTGAAAATAATTGGATGAGATTAGAGATTTTCAGTTGCCTTACAATAAATCAAACCAAAGAATGAACCCCAAATCGCTTTCCCTTAGCTAAATCTTACCTTTTGTTTCCCTTGTTAAGCAAGCAAATTAATTCCACAGGTATACTTAAACTCCCGGTCCAAAGCAGGAGACCTTATATCATCCTGGATATCTGGCTGTCCAACCTCTTCTTGAAAGCTTCCAATGATGAAACACTCACAAGTCCTGGAGTTCTTTTCTGGCCTCTGATACATGGATGGATGGATGGACGGA
>NW_015400518.1:0-6162 GCF_001527695.2 Protobothrops mucrosquamatus
TCGGTTATGACTGTCCTTTACCCTAATGCAAGTCAGGTCTACCACGTTGGATCTGGCTCTTGCTTTATTTGAGCGTGTTCTTCAGTCTGTACCGAATCTGTGGAGACAAAGAGTATTTGGCTGCTTTTAGACAATACTAAGGACACTGAAGAACAAGAGACATGGAGATCTTATATTCTGTTTCTCCAAAGATTAACAAATCAGAAGGGCTGCTAAGTTTCCCTGATGCTAATACTGCTATTTTGATAAGCTCCGAAAGAGTAGCTTAAAAAAAGAAAAGCAGCAAATGGGACCTGATTCACAAAACACACTGAACCTAAGACAGGTGACAATTTAAAAATGGGATACCAGCCAACCCATATATTAATATTTGTTCACTGATTCATAATTAGAAAAGCTAGCAAGATTCTTTACAAAGAATGTAAAACTGATTTTACTTTATTTTTAGCTTCATGGACATGGCATACTTATTCAAATAGCAAGTGCTTTCTTCTCATTAGGTCACAGATCCTTACCTTCCTCCACAGATACTTGTACTATTTGGTCCGTTTCAACTGGCTCTAGAAGAAAATACATACAGATATTTGTATTAATTCTATATTGGTAGCAACTTTTATCAACATGCCTTGTCAATGACTGTAGCCTTTGAATGACTGTTTCTACTCTATACAGAAGTCTCTAATGCCTCTTTTATAAGACAAGAGCATCTAAAACTACATCATTCTATTTCTACCACAATACTGCAGTGGAGGGTTTTGTTATCTACTCCCAACATAAATAAAAATTAGAATACATTGAATTAACATAATAATAATAATAATAATAATAATAATAATAATAATAATAATAATAATAATAATAATAATAATAATAATAATAATAAGAAGAAGAAGAAGAAGAAGAAGAAGAAGAAGAAGAAGCACATGAAACTTCAAATGTAATGAGCACAAGCTTCCTTAGAAATCATGCTGATAATTATTAAGCCCTGAATATAATTGTAACATTTACCTTGTACCACTGGCTCAGGAGCTGGCACAGTGACTGCTGGGACTTCTGCTTCTGCTTTTTCGGTAATTTCTAGAAGAAACAGGATAAAAATTAATCTTTTATCAAGCAATGCCCCTGAGAAATACCTGAGAGTTATTCGTAAAGATACAGTATTATTCAGTTTCAGTGTGCAAACTGTTAAAATGTTTTGGCAGTCAGACAGGAAAAACACAGAACAATGATGCTGACTGTATAAAATTTGAGTTTATAAAAATCACTTCCCTTTTCAGCAATAACATTTTCGAATACATCAGAACCACCTACAATTTAGAAGCTTATTTGGAAAAGATTAGAGATTTCACTAAAATAATATGTAGGGTTGCACTGTAGATAATGATGCAGCCAAACCAAAATGAAAAACAAGTAGAGGTAAAGAATTGTTGAGAAATTTATCCTTCAGTATATTGCTGAATTGCTATGTGACGTATTGTGTTGTATCCAGGCAATGATGGATTATTTTTAAAATGGGTAAAACAGCAGAAAAGACCTCTAAAACTGACCACATAAATGCATAGCTGTTTGTACATTGCCCAGCGTCACTTTTAGTGAAACAGGTTAATGCAATTAATAAAATGGTTATAAAGATTTATTCTGTTAATGAAATACTTACGGTTGTTCATTACAAGTCCGGGGAATGGTCTGTTGGAAAACAATGTAATATTTCAATACGCAGAAATAATTTATTTAATCCCAATTTCCACTGATGACTTCCAGGAAAGATTTTAAGTGTCTGATTTTTAGAACCAATATAAGCCCTCTTAAGCTTCAAAAACCGTGTGATTTTCTTCTTCTATGTTACTTTAATGCAGGCTTCCTCAACCTGATGCCCTCCAAATATGTCTGACTGTAACTCATACCCAGCCACCAATCAGAGTGTGGAAGAGTGGTTAGTGTGTGGGACTAGGAATGTGGACACCCAGGTTCCTATCTCTGCTCCGACATAAAATACCCTGGGTGACTTTTAGCCTAACATACCTTACAGGGTTGTTGCAAGTATAAAATTGAAGGGGGATAATGTAGACGGCCTTGAGCTCCTGGAGGAAAGGCGGGATATAAATGCAACAAATAGTTCAATTAATGGAATCTAGAAACTTCAACTGTGCTCTACCAATTCTATAATTCCTAAACCATTCAGCAAGTCCAATAAGAAATATTCAACATAAAAAATACACAACCGCAGTTTTGTACTTTCACACCCAGTTCAAACTAATAATCATTGTATTTCCTGCTTTATTGAATTCTGTTTAATTCTTCCACTTTTAGCATATTTCTTTCAATACCTAATACTTTACCTATATTTATCCTTTTTTTTTCTTTACTATATCTGAATGCCGATCGCAAGCATTCCAAAATTCTATTTCTGTCTCTATCCAGGACAAATCTCAAGGAACAAAATACTTATCTCTGCTACTGAAAATATCTCCTCAAATCAGTTGTCCTTTGTCTTAAATGGGGATGAGAGAAGAAACTGTCACCCAAATTCTTACTATATTCTCTTCAAGATGGGTTTATAAAGCATTTTAACCATTATACCAAAGAGTTGAACTTCCAATTCTGCATTATTTAAAGTAGTTAGAAATTACAGGCAATTCTCAACTTATGACCACAACTGGGACTGGAATTTCCATTGCTAAGCAAAGCAATTTTTAGTTGTGCCCAATTTTATGACCTTTTTGCCCCGGTCACTAAGCTAAACATTGTAGTTGTTATACGAATCATATGGTCATTAAGAGAATCTGGTTCCTCCCCCCCCCCAATTGACTTTGCTTGCCAGAAGCCTTCTGGGAAGGTCAAAAATGGCGATGATGTGACCCTGGGACACTGCAATTGTCCTAAATACATGCCAAGTCTCTGAATTTTGATCACGTGTCTGTGGGGATGCTGCAACAGTCATAAGTGCAAGAAGTGGTTGTAGGTCACCTTTTTTCAGTGCCGGTATAACCTCAAATGGTCACTCAATGAATGGGTGTAAGTTGAGGACTACCTGTAATGCCTAAGAATGTGAACTTCCAGGGAAGAGGCAGAAACAAACTGTTCATCTCCAGGCCAAGCCTCAATATAGAGAACCTTCCCGCCTGATCTTTCAACACTTCTTAGATTTGTTTGACCGTGGGCCAATTGCCTATGCAGTCACCACATCCTCTTTCAAGAGTTCGGTAGAAGCCTGTGGTACTGAATGCAATCGAGGCTAGAAAAAGACAAGGTGGGCACTCTTAACACCCTGCCTGACACTGGAAAGAGGGCTGGCTTTTCCCAGCTGTGAGGGTGTTGCGGGCCCAACCCAACACCCAGATCTGCAACAGTTTCTTTCAACACACAATTAAATTATGTACACTAAATACTGTATTGCTGAAAGTCACATACCTAATGACAGTAAATTTAATAAACTCCGCGGAATCCAGAATCTTCCTCATGGAACTGATTTCAAGATAGCTGGGAGCTTTAAAAGATACACCAGGGGGCATTCCATCCACCACCACACAGCCAGGGTTGACCGTGATTTTTCGGTATGGGACTTTCACAGGGTATCCCATGCCAATGGCTTCCCCTACAGAAGAGAAAAGGGAGCTTAACAAAGATGGCAAGTAAAGGATTCTGGGTTCAGAGGTATAGGTAGTCCTCAACTTATGATCACAATTGAGCCCAGAATTTATGTTGCTAAGTGAGAAATTTGTTAAGTGAGTTTTGCCCCATTTTACAACTTTTCTTGCCACATTTGTTAAATGAATCACTGCAGTTGTTAAATTGGTAACATGGTTATTAAGTGAATCTGGCTTCCCCATTGACTTTGCTTGTCAGGTTGCAAAAGATGGTCACATGACCCTGTGACATTGCAACTGTCATAAATATGAACCAGTTGTCAAGCATGTAAATCTCGTGATCATGTGGACGCTGCAACAGTCATAAGTGTGAAAAATGGTCATAAGTCACTTTTTTTAGTGCTACTGTAACTTCAAACGGTCACTAAATAAAATGTTGTAAGTGGAGGACTACTTGTACTTCTTGAAATGTGTACATAATTCCTTGGGAACAAGATGATAAAAATGCACGAGGAATAAATAACATATTTGAAATATAACTGCATAGTAGTTATGAGAAAGAACAATATTGTGAGAAAAAACTTCAAATGACTATTTTTACATAACAAGGAACCAAATATTCCTTTAATTACCTACTTTGTTCATTCAAGGTAGTAATAGTGTGGCTTTTTTTTAAAAAAAAACCCCTCACATGACCTATTAATAATTTAAAAAATATTTAAATCTTGATCAAATCATCATGCACACGTTGTTTCTATCGTGACAGTCAAAGAAATGTTTTTATGTTTTTGAACTTCAGGATCAGGAAATGAAAGCAAGAACTTCTGTCTACTATTTGCTTCTCAGCAATTCTTATTTTTGTTTAGAGGAACACTTGCTTTTAAAAATGTAGTTATCACAGCTCATATTATGAAAGATCAAAATCTTTTAAATTATGTACACTTTGTGTCAAACAACACTCTATCTTAATTATACACTGTATTTCGAAGGATTTTCTTCTCCTGTGCCGAACAGGACTGTCGGATGGAAGTCCTGTTCCGTTTGGAATGGCCAATGGCTGCGAGGGAAATGTCTCCCCAGCTCTGGCATATCCTCCCCAAAGTGCTTTTTTGCCTGGTGCCTCTTTCCTAACCCCGGGTCTATTCCTTTTTATTCCCCAAAGCTTTAATCTTCATTTTTTATTTGCACTGTGATAATATTTCTGCTGGAGATGTGTGGCTGTTTTCTTCGATTGCTGTTTTACACAAGTTGGGTTAGGATTTCTTTTAAGAGCTAAGAAAACCTAGCTACAGTCTTAAAAATTATTTTGATACTAGTGCTTCAGCTTTACTTCTGTTTTCCAAAGTGTTAAAAGTAACCAAGCTAATAATAAAGCAAATTGGGATGGGGAAATCATTGCAAAAGAGAGCAAGAGCCCTGAGCTGCCCTAGCAGCACCAGGTGCTTCCTGGTGGGTAGCTCTTGCTCTGTAGGTGGGATTCAATGTAGGGGTGAGACAGCAGCAAGTGCAGTTGAAATGTGTGGGCAGTGAACTAGAAGGCAGCTGGCCGTGAGCATCATCTTGTGAAGGAAAAGGGAGGAGAGTTAAAAACTGAATGTTAGAATTTCTCACGTAGCAGCTTAGAAGAAAATCATGTTACTGCTGCATAGTTCCTCATAGATACAAGCAAGCAATCCTGAATGCCTCACTCTGGTCAATGTTTCATCTATGGTTTCATTGCCACCCTCCATTTTATCAGTAGGTTCAAGCACAGACCCATCTGCCATTTTGGGCAGTGATTTTGATAAGAAATACACCTGATCCCACATAAATCCACCTAACTGTCTCTAAAACCGATTGCTTTTGTAACTAGGAGTAAACTATTCTTTACCACAGAGCATATGTTTTTCCATTCGCATGGACATAGATCCACAGCTGCTTAAAAACAAAACACAAGAATTAAGTTCTTGTTTGTTTACACATTTCCCCACTTCGAAAACGGAGATTGTTTTGCTGTTTCAGCTGCCCTGAGTAGCACAACAATGGATTCAAAGGCCGAGAAGGCTAGAAGGGAGTTATTTTGACTTTCTGTAGAGGAAATGGACAAACCAAATTTTCGACTGAAGAGATCATTCACTTGCTCTCTCAGCTGCCGGGCCTTCTCTACTTTGGAGGTTCTCTCATCGTCATCTGCAAAATGTAAAGATGCAATCACTGTAATTGTATGGGGTTTTTTTTTAATGACTTTTAAAGACTTAAGACAACCTAATGATCAGTCCAAGGGGAACTATTTGAGATTGCTCTATCTTCTGGTAGTGGATGATGCTTTAATCCTGGCCTAGGCGATTTGCTCTTTGGGGCTTGAAGAAATGGAGAGAAGGAAGACCAGAAACACAGAATGTATCCTCTTCACTGCTAAACTGGCAGATGTCCTACTGTTTTGCACTGGAAATCAGAGCAAACAGGGTAAGCTTAAGCCTTAGGTGTGTCCTTATAACAACAAAAACACGAACAAAACTGCCCTCAATAGGAAAAGCAAAACATCTCAATCCTAATTTCCAACCAGTGCCTGACATCATACATATACCAATACCCA
>NW_015400519.1:0-2434 GCF_001527695.2 Protobothrops mucrosquamatus
CTCCTCACACAGCTGAGCTTCATCAGAAACACGACTGGAGGGGCCAGGCTCTTCATCAAGCCGTGAGTCTTGTAATTCATCAGAGCCTCCCTCTGACCCTGATGGCCCCTCAACGGCCTCCTCCACATCCTCCTCAGATTCCTCAGACTCAGCTGTTGGGAACACAGGCTGGCACGGAATCACAACACTATCCCGCACCACAGGGCCCTTCCCCCGGGTCTGCCGATCCGGATGCGGTCGGGATGGGAATTGGTTATGAAAGGCGGTCACTAAAGCAGGAGCATGAACAGTGGTCGCATCCTCCCAGGTGAACTCCTCCGGTCCGTAACCTTTCCATTCAATCAGATACTGGAAGCGACCTTTCACCCAACGGGAGTCCCGAATGCTGGCAACCTCGTACTCGGGAGCACTGTCTCCATCACGTTGTTCTGGTGGGGGAGGTTCAGCTCGGCGGAGTGGACACACCGGTTGCTCAGGCACCAACAGAGAGCGGTGAAAGACTGGATGTACCCGCATGGAACGTGGCAGAGTTAAGCGATAGGCAACCGGATTGATGACAGCCTCGATGGGGAACGGTCCTACATATCGGTGGTCTAATTTCTTGACTGGCAGGGTGGACGGTAGGTTCCTGGTGGACAGCCATACCCGGTCTCCCACCGATAGTAGAGGCGTATCCCGCCTCGACCGATCAGCAAACCTTTTGTAGTCAGCCTTGGCCTTCTCCAACTGTCACTGCACCAATCAATGGATCGCCTGTAACTCTGCCATGTAGTCATTTGCTGGTGGTCCCGGTGCATCTAATGGGGAAAGAGGGAAAAACTGAGGGTGATAGCCCACATTGGCTAAGAATGGGGTCATCTGCGTGGAGGTGTGCTGGGAGTTATTGAATGCAAACTCAGCCACCGCCAGATAGTCCACCCAATTGTTCTGCTGCTGATTGACATAGCAGCGCAGATATTGTTCCAGGATTCCAATGACCTTCTCGGTCCCTCCGTCAGTTTGGGGATGATGTGCGGACAAGAGGCAGATCTTGACGTCTAACGCCTGCATCAACCCCTGCCAGAAATGGGCTGTGAACTGGGCCCCCCTATCGGACACGACCCTATCAGGAAGACCATGTAGCCGGAACACCTGCTGGATGAACATGCGACCGGTGGCGCGGGCAGACGGCAAGCCACGACATGGAATGAAATGCACCATCTTGGTCAGCATGTCCACCACCACAAACACCGTTGTGAATCCAGAAGACGGGGGTAAGTCCATCAGAAAGTCCATGGACACAGCCCCCCAGGGTCGTTTGGGTATCGGCAAGGGCTGCAGTAGGCCAGGCGGGGCCCCTGTCGCTGACTTGGCCTGCCTACACAAAATACAAGAGGAGACGTAGGTCTGAACGTCGTGTCGGATTCGGGGCCACCAGAAGGTCCGGGAGACCAAGTTCAGAGTCTTGAACAGGCCAAAATGCCCCGCCGCCGGATTGTCGTGACACTGGCTGAGGATGAGTCCCCTGAGCGAGCCCCCAGGAACATAGAGCCGATCACAATAGTGGAGGAATCCATCCGTGACTGTCCATGGGGAATTGGGCCCCACCTCCTCCTTTCGCTGAGCCACCCATCCATCCTGCTGCTGGGCCTCCCGAATCCGAGCCCGTATATCTATCGGCTCTCGTACCGCAGCAAAAGACTCGATAGGGAGCACTGTTCTGGGCAGAAGCTTGTCTTCTGCTCAGGAATATTCGGGCTTCCTGGACAGAGCATCCGCTCTTTGATTGTGACCGCTGGGTACGTACGTCACCCAGAAATTGAACCTCGCAAAGAAGAGAGACCACCGGATCTGGCGTTGGTTCAATTTCCGAGCGGTCTGCAGGCTCTCCAAATTCTTATGGTCTGTCCGGACCTCGATTTGATGACGCGCCCCTTCCAGATGATGCCTCCAGGCCTCGAATGCCACTTTAATGGCCAATAGCTCCTTCTCCCAGATGGTATAGTTGCGCTCCGCCGGATTCAATTTCTGTGAATAGTACGCGCAAGGGAAGAGGGCACCACCGGGCGTCGTCGCCTGGAGTAACACCGCCCCAATGGCAATGTCGGAGGCATCCGCCTCTACGACAAATGGCCGTTGCGGGTCAGGATGCTTCAGGATGGGCTCCTTCATGAAGGCTTCCTTCAAAGCCTGGAAAGCTTGTTGTTCTGGAGCGTTCCACTGGAACCGAGTCTTTTTCTGCAGGAGCCGAGTAAGGGGGGGCTGTCATGGTAGCAAACCTGGGGATGAAAGTCCGGTAATAGTTGGCGAACCCAAGAAGTCGCTGGACATCCTTCACACGACGTGGGGGTTGCCAACTCTGCAAAGACTCAACTTTGCTCGGCTCCATGGCGATGCCCTCAGGAGAAATACAGTGACCCAAGAACTCTATAGTCGTCTTGTAGAACTGACACTT
>NW_015400519.1:5096-6162 GCF_001527695.2 Protobothrops mucrosquamatus
CAGCAACGCCCACACCTCCCCTTTTTATACAGCAGTCCCAGGGCGTTGCCTCTCATTGCCTTCTCCTTTTACTTTGGAGTAGTCTCATAGACTGTTGTTGTTTTTTCCTTGCTACTTGACGACGTCTGCGAGCATCAATTAGCTCATCCAGGTGTGAGCCTTCCGAATCTGACTCCTGCTCCTCACACAGCTGAGCTTCGTCAGAAACACGACTGGAGGGGCCAGGCTCTTCATCAAGCCGTGAGTCTTGTAATTCATCAGAGCCTCCCTCTGACCCTGATGGCCCCTCAACGGCCTCCTCCACATCCTCCTCAGATTCCTCAGACTCAGCTGTTGGGAACACAGGCTGGCACGGAATCACAACAGAACCCTTCATCGGCTGAATCGTCTCTGAATGCCATGAATCTCCACTAGGCAGGGTCCATTCTGATGACCAGATGTGCTCTTGGGTCTTGGGTCTTGCCCCTGCCACTGAAGTCTCAGAAATGACACTCACTATTGGTGCAATGGCCTGCTCTCCATCCGCCAATGTAGCTGTGGTGTTGGTGACAGGTTCCTCTTTCTTCTCCATTTTGGGATCTTGCCTGAGTATTTGTCAGCCTCCCTTCTGCTTTGGGTAGGTGACTGGAGCTCAGGACCCCGTAAAATTAAAGAAAAAGTGAGTATTCGGTTAATGTCATGTTTCCGACAGATGAAACCAATTAAAAGAACTTCAAGGAAAAGATTTCTTCCTTCAAGAACATTTTATTCAGGAAACAAAGTATTGGCACCTACATAGTTGAACCCAAGACTAACGTTCCCTCCCTCTGATACAATGTAACAAGTTGCAATTCCCACCCAAGAAAGGCTGTCATAAATCATATTTAACAATTAATCTAAAATGCGGGCTCTCCTCCCTACTTTTCAGCCTGCCAAAACTTTATCTAGAATTGACCTTGAAGCTCACCCAGCTGCAATTGTTTAAGCTAACTGAAAAAGCTCAAGCATTTTCCCCTTCCCCCCTTCTACATCTGAGAACACCAAACAACAGAAAAGCACAAAGAAAGCAAAAGGTAAAATGGCTACA
>NW_015400520.1:0-4445 GCF_001527695.2 Protobothrops mucrosquamatus
TTCTGCTAACTAAAGGCGCTAGATAAATGAATTATTTGATGACGATCGCCGGAAACAGGCAAGTGGCTGCTCCACTGTGCAAGATATCATTGGAGGGAAATTGTTTCCCAGCCATTTCAAGCAATTGTGTTTCCAAAAGGGCCGTTATTAAAAGTGCCCGTTGATGCTATATTTAGCTCCACTTTGCATCAGGCCTAGTCGGGTCCTTAAACAGGAACTGAAAAATGGGAACCGTGGCTTGTCACAATGGTGGGTGATGGAGACGGCGATTGTGGCAATGCTGCGGATCGATTTGTGGTGAACAGTCCTTGACCCTGGTTGAGTCTACTACCCAGTACAGGTAGTCCTCGACTTATGGCCACAATTGAGCCTAACATTTATGTTGCTAAGTGAGACCGTTGTTAAGTGAATTTTGCCCCATTTTGCGACCTTTCTTGCCACAGTTGTTAAGCGAATCACTGCAGTGGTTAAATTAGTAACCCGGTCATTAAGTGAATCCGGCTTCCCCCACTGACTTTGCTGGTCAGAAGGTCGCAAAAGCGGATCCCACGTGATCCCAGCCACTGCAACTCTCACAAACACAGGTAATCCTTCACTTACAACAGTTCGTTTAGTGACCATTCAGAGTTATGACAGCACTGAAAAATGTGACTTATGACCGTTTTTTACAGTTGCAATCTTTGCAGCCTCCCCAGGGTCACGTGATCAAAATTCAGACACTTGGCAACTGACTCTTATTTATGACGGTCGCTGTGTCCCAAGAGCAGGTGATCCCCTTTTGCGAACCTTTTGATAAGCAAAGTCCATGGGGGAAGCCAGAAATTTTGGGCCCCATTGTGGTCGTAAGTCTAGGACTATCTGTATGAAATGGTTGCCAAGCATCTGAATTTTGATCATGTGACCACGGGGGGAGGGTGATGCTGCAATGGTCGCAAGTGTGAAAAACAGTCATAAGCCTCTTTTTGTGTGCCATTGTAACTTTGAATGGTCACTAAATGAACTGTTGTAAGTTGCGGACTACTTGCATTAAAATTTCAGATCCATGGAGAATGTTGCAGCCATCCCACCCTACATTACATGGAAAATAGTGAAACATCTTAAAAAGACTCTCTTTTGCCGACAAGCTGAACAAGGTAGAAACGACCCCTTAAAATTCCCCCCCCCCCGGCCAAAGGAGGCTGGCCAGAAAAGCTGGAATTTGCCATATGCAGCAGTTTATGCAAATCCCGAGATCTCTGCATCATTTTGCATCACTTATTCTCTTTCCACAAGGCAGCAGAAGGAAAGCCAGGCCTTAGCCGCAAATTGTTCTTAAACTAACCAAGATGAATGGCTCAATTTTTCTCCAATCCTCAGCAGGAGGCCTAGGACTACAGGAGAAGTTAAATGCTTTTTTGTTCTTTGAAAGATGCTTAGATTTTTGTAGAGGCTGATTTTTGTGGCTGAAAATCTATTTTTCTCTCCGTGGTTTTCAACCTGAGTCTCCGTTGGAGCTGACAGCAGAAATAAACCGACAGGAGCCACTACAGCCTTGGTTAGGCAGCAACATGGATCAAGTCTTCTGTACGAATCCAGTTTTGAGACTAGCTCCTTCCCAATTCAGTGGAACCCTCAGCTGTTTGTAAGGTGCCATGGGCCCACCTTCCTTGCCCCATAGTCAAAAGGCACCCACTGCCAGCCCGATGACGGCCTTAGAACCAGATGGTCAGGCTAGCAGTCCGGCTATCCGTGAAGAAGGAAAGGCTAGAGAAGTGGCCAGAAGGTGGTTCTTCGCCGTGGCAGAATCGGAAGGCAGGCAAAGGACCAGTTGTGTCTTAGCATCAAAAACCAGGAGTTTCCCTGGCTATGAGCCCTCACTGACTGCAAAGCAGGCCCCATCTGGAGAGCACATCTGTCTGAAAGCTTTTCCGTGACTTGCAGATGCTCGTAAAATGCACCTTGCAGAATGCCTGGCTCAGTGGGGAGATGATCAACAGCCACTGCCTTCACAGTCTAGACAGGGAAGCTAGGAAACACAAAAGCAGTGGTTTGTCTTTTGTGTGTTTGTTTGTGTGTGTGTATGTGTGTGTGCTTGATGCTTGAAGTCATGGTAAAAATGGCTTAGGCCCCAAAATCCATGCCTCACCTCTGCACCATCAAACCACAGAATGGTTCATGCATGCACTAAAATAAGCTGTGATTAATTTAACCATGGGTTGTTGAATAATTCACTGCCGGTTAAGTTCAGACCTAGCACTAAGATGTAAGTCAAGGTGTGCAAACAGAATGCCTGGGCTAAGCTTAACCCAAACAAACTGTATTCTGGCTTAGCTTAGTTTGCGGATTCCGTCAATGAATGAGTCGGGTGACAGTGGGCAGATCCTGGCTGCAAGCTTTCACAGGAAACTCAGCTGCCAGTCAAAAGCCGAACAAAAATGTTGGGTCATGGATTGTCCCTTCGTAGGAGAAGCTGCTGTACAGAGAAGAAGCCGGTGTGAAGATTTGTAAACAAAAGAAGACGTCCACGGGAAGCAGAAAGAGGTCACGAAGAAGAGTCTGGACAGGTAGCCCAGAACCACTGAGGCAGTGCCAGGAAAATTAAAGCTGAAGCCAGCAAACGAAGTAGAGGAAAAAGTATGGGCTTCTTTCAATATGGCAAGAGAAAAGATTCAGCACAATGCGCAGAAAAGATGGTGAACTGGAGACCAAGAAATGGCAGAATTATTCCATTTCTATTTCATCTCAGCCTTCTCCAGCAAGAAGGTTTGTCTCCCACCAGGTAGCTGGGAAGGCCAAGACTGACAGAAACATGGACTGAGAATATCTGTTTACACCGAATGAGTCTAAATTTCCAGACTCAGATTAATTACATCCTAGATACTAAAGGAATTAGTTTTGAGAAACCCTGACGATGAGTAAAGTCCCACACAACCAAAGGAGGACAGACTCTGTCCCTATCTTCGAAAGGGGGGGGATGGTCAGGGACTGCAGATTAATCAGACTAACATTGATTTCTAGAAAATTCTAGAACAAACACAAAGAGGTTGGCTTTAAATTCCTTTAAAAATACAGTAATCACCAGATTTATCAAAACAGATCTTGCCAATTCTTGGCTCATTCCTCAAATCAAAAAAATATCCCAGCAGAAAGCAAATCGCCCCCATACTGAATCACAGAATCATAGATCTGGAAGGAACCATGGATATCTTCTGGTCCAACCCCCTTGCTCAAGCAGGATACCCTATACAATTGGACAACCATTTGTCTGAAATGGTATAGGACTTCCTGCCTCAGCCCCGGGTTGGACTAGAAGATCTCCAAGGTCCCTTCCAACTCTATTATTCTATTATATAACAAAGTTCCAATTGCATGATTATGGCCCCCATCTTGATTTTCTAGACCACACCTTGTAGACAACTCCTGATCACTATATTAATTCAAGTTTTTACTATGTGTTCAAGAAATGGGCAGATTCTTCAAATGGAAAGGATAACGCCCCAAGCAATTGATCTAAATATTTTTCAGTTATTCTGATTACAGTTCCCTGTATTTTTTTCCTTCTTTTTCATACTGAAGTAATTTACATCCACTTCAAAGTCACATAGATTTACTGTTGTGTTTTTTCTTTTTTACAGAAGCTGCCTTCTAGAACAGGCGTGGGTGCCTCTTGATACTTGGAATTACAATTCCCATAGTCCCTGACCATGTCTGTTTGAGGCTGATGGGAGTTGAAGTCCAAAACGCTGGAGAGACCCCAAATGTCGTCTTCTGCTCAAGATCTCACTCAATGTTTCTCAACCGTGGCAACTTTAAGATGCGTGGACTTCAACTCCCAGAATTCCCCAGCCAGCCATGCTGGTTGGGGAATTCTGGGAGTCGAAGTCCACGCATCTTAAAGTTGCCAAGGTGGAAAAATTCTGAGCTACTCTAACCACTCAGCTGCTTTTTTAAATGAATTTCCTTTTAACACATCTTACCATTTTTAAAATCTTGGACAACAGATGACAACCAATAAAACTGCTAGTTAAAATGCACAAACACCTCCCAAAATAATATACGTATATAGCAGCAGAAAACCACGTCAGCAGGGTAAAATAATATTTTACATGAACCTTTAATGCAGCAATTAAATCTGTGTGGCTGTGTTTGCACGATTAACCGTTGCATGCTCACTTCCCAGGCCAACACTCCAGAAGACAGGCTTAGGATACAGGAGGATCTGGACAGACTTAAACACTGGGCGCTATCTAACAAAATGAAATTCAATGGTGAAAAAAGTAAGGTTCTACATTTAGGCAAGAAAAACCAAATGTACAGGTATAGTATAGGGGGTACCTTGCTCAATAGTAGTAACTGTGAGAGGGATCTCGGAGTCCTAGTGGACAATCACTTAAATATGAGCCAGCCGTGTGCTGCAGCTGCCAAAAAAGCCAACACAGTGCTGGGCTGCATTAACAGAGGGATAG